>NW_007065351.1:13657-14972 GCF_000164805.1 Carlito syrichta
TCCAGTCTAAGTGACAGAGTGAGACTCCAACTCAAAAAAAAAAAAAGAGAAAAGCTCCCACCGTGGGAGGAGACCAAGGGGGTTGCCCTACCATATTTTTCAAATTAGGAAACAGAAGCAGAGAATCACCCTTTGACTTGAGAGAGACAACACAGACTCTGGTTCTAATCCTCTAATGTCACGGTCACTGCCAATTGCAGTGAGTATTTGCAGCAGAGACCAAAAGCCTCATGGTGCTGCAGGGCGTGATAGCACAAAGCACACATCCCAGATGCCTTTGTGGCATGGGCACAGGTGTGTGATCTGGTTTCAACCTGTCCGATGCATCATCAGACCTGAACATGGTGGTAGACGATGGGAGGCCGGGCCGCCAGCAGATGAGAGGCTTCTCACCAGGACAGCTCTGTGGCTGGGTCCCTGGAACTGCAGGTGCTGAGTGGGAGGTGGTCACAGCAGCACTGGTTTTGCTAGAATAGTCCTTGGTATGATACACTGTTCCTCCCACCTGCGTTGTGCCTTCAAACACTCTGGAGGTTTGCAAACTATCTAACATCCTCGAACACACTCCCATCTGTCTACACTGGGCAGAGGGGCCTGAGTGACACAATACTGGCTGGAGTTTGCTAAGCCATAAGGACACATACATGCCATTCAGCCAGGAGACAGAACTTAGAACCAAATCCATCTTCCAAGTTCTGATTCACTTCCCTGAAGATTTTTCCTAAATGAATCAAAAACATGTTGGCCTCTGCAGCATGCAAACATATCTATAAATTCAAAAACACACCTGGCAGGCAGTGTTTGAGTTGAGAGAGTCTCAGATCGGCTAGAAATTGCCTTCAAAGAGCTAGACTTTCTTTTTCCCCAGTGATATGGAAATTAACTATCAGCATCTGTAAACAAAGTAAAATGCTAGTGTAGCTGGCCTCAAGTCTATCATCCCAGCAATTTGGGAGGTGGAGGCAAGAAGATTGCTTGAGCCCAGGGGTTCAAGATCATGTCTACATCAACATCATGTCTACAATAAATCAAAAAATTAGCTGGGCATGGTGGCACATGCTTATAGTCCCAGTTATTTGGAAGGCTGAGGCCAAAGGATCACCTGAGTCCCTCAGGTCGAGGCTGCGGTGGCCATGAGCGTGCCACTGCACTCCAGCCTGGGTGACAGAGACTCTGACTCAAAAATGAACAAACAAGCCGGGCTTGGTGGCTCAGACTGTAATCCCACGACTTTGGGAGGCTGAGGTGAGTGGATTTCCTGAGCCCGCGGGTTCAAGACCTGCCTGGGCAACTTGGTGAGACCTCATCTCTACAA
>NW_007065351.1:15033-21526 GCF_000164805.1 Carlito syrichta
GCACTCCAGTCTGGGCGACAGAGTGAGACTCCAACTCAAAAAAAAAACAAAAAAAAAAATAAACAAGCAAACAAACAAACAAAGAGAAACAGTAGTGCTGAAAATATGTCTTAGCTACAACATGAAAAATGTCTCACCAATTCTTTTGAATTCAAGACACTTCTATAAAATCTCTCTCTTTTTTTTTTTGTCTCTGATGTAATTCAAAGAACCTGTATGATGCTCTTCTTTCTACCTGTCCACCAAAAGCAAACACAAGGTATCTTTCCCTCAAGTCCCATAATGTGCATCAGCCAAGCACGTCAAAGACTGACCCTCGGACTGAGCTCTGGGATCTCTTCCTCTGCGAGGGACATGTTGCAGGGGACAGTGAGAAAGTGCCAAGGGAAAAGTCACACACTGGGAGCCAGAAACCCAGTCCCTGTCTCAGCCCTGCCACACCATGCTGACCGCCCTGGGCCTCCACACTGTCCTCTGCCACTCCACCTCACGTGGTCATTGTCAGGATGCACTGAAAAACTTACTTACAAGGCGGGAAGCTGAGATGAGACATTGGGTCTAGAGAGGCCACTGGATGGAAGCAAAGAGAAATTTCAGAGGTCACCTCTGCATAAGAAGGCCCCTGAGCAGAACAACCCACTCGCTACCACCTCAGACCACACCTCTCCTGAGTCATCCGCCATCCTCAAGATGTCCCCAAAGCAACAGCACCAACCCCAAAGCCTTTTTTGTTATTTATTTGTGTGTTTGTTTTAGAGACAGAGTCTTGCTCTGTTGCCCAGGCTAAGTGCAGGGTGCAATCATAGTTCACAGCCACCTTGAACTTCTGGATCCAAGCCACCCTCCTGCCTCAGCCTTCAAGTAGCTGGGACTACCGATGTATGCACCACACTCAACTAATTTATTTTTAAATGTTTTGTAGAAACAAGGTCTAACTATGTCATCCAGGCGAGTCTGGAACTCCTGGCTCAGCCTCCCAAAGCACCAGGATTGCAGACGTGAGCCCTCACACCCAGCAAAGCCTTTTGATCAAAAACCCCACTTCAGCCAGGTTCAGTGGCTCGCCTGTAACCTAGCAATTTGGGAGGCCGAGATGAGTGGATTGCCTGAGCCCATGGGCTTGAGACCCACCTGGGCAACTTGGTGAGACTTCGTCTCTACAATAAAAAAATTTAAAAATATTAGCCAGGCATGGTAGCACACGCCTGTAGTTCCAGCTACTTGGAAGGCCAAGGCGGAAGGATCGCCAGAGCCCAGCAGGTCGAGGCTGTGGTGGCCGGGAGCCGCCACGGCACTCCAGTCTGGGCGATAGTGAGACTCCAACTCAAAAAAATAAAAATAAATGAATAAGAAGTTCCACTTCAGTGCTTCCCAAGATGCTGTTCTCAAAACTCCTGTCTGTTTAATGGATAAAAAGCTGCAGCTTATGTTTACAAGGGAATACTACTGAGCAAAGCAAGCCAGACACAAAAGATGGCATACCGCCGGGCTCGGTGGCTCAGCCTGTAATCTCGCGCCTTTGGGAGGCTGAGGTGAGTGAATTGCCTGAGCCCGCAGTTTCGAGACCCGCCTGGGCAACTCGGCGAGACCTCATCTCTACAATAAATAAAAAAATTAGCCGGGTGTGGTAGTGCACGCCTGTAGTTCCAGCTACTTGGAGGGCTGAGGCAGAAGGATTGGCGGAGACCAGCAGGTCGAGGCTGTGGTGGCCAGGAGCGGCCACTGCACTCCAGTCTGGGCGACAGAGTGAGACTCCAACTCAAAAAAAAAAAGATGGCATACCGTACCGACCCCATTTGGCTGGAATTCTAGAAAAGGCTGAGATACTTTATAGCTATAGGAAACAGATGAGTGATTGTCGGGGTGGGTGTTTGACTGTCCAAGGGCACAAGGGAAGTTGCTTAGGACACTAAAAATATTCTTTATCTTGATCGTGTTAAGAGATACACAAATATGTTTATGTGGGTCAAAGCTCAATGAACTACACAAATGACTATGAACTGGGCAATACGTGCTTTATAAACTATGCCTCAATTGCTTCTTGGCCTTTGGGCTATGATCAAGTGTACTATCTATTCTTTTCAGTTTATAATTGATGTCTCAGTAAAGTCAACAACAACAAAAAAATCCATGGAACCAACTGTGCTGCCCACCAAAAGTAGACTGGATTAGCCGGGCTCCGTGGCTCAACCTGTCATCCCAGCACTTTGGGCGGCCAAGGCGAGTGGATTGCCTGAGCCTGTGGGTTCAAGACCTGCCCGGGCAACTTGGCAAGACCTCGTCTCTACAATAAATCAAAAACTAGTCGGGCGTGGTAATGCGTGCCTGTAGTTCCGGCTACTTGGGAGGCTGAGGCAGAAGGATTGCCAGAGTCCAGCAGGTCACGGTTGCAGTGGCCAGAAGCGTGCCACTGCACTCCAGTCTGGGCGACAGAGTGAGACTACAACTCAAAAAAAAAACAAAAAACAAGAAGGACAATATTATAGACTTTGCAGCAACTTGGATAGATTTAGAGTCTGTAATACTCAATGATCTATCACAGAAGCAAAGAACTGAGTACCACATGCTGTCACTCATAAGCGGACTCTGAGCAATTATTTTAACACTATAAGAAGGGGATTGGCAGTAGTAGGAAACTGCTGGGGGGGGCACACTTCATCAATAAGGGTTCCTGATCTCAAACCAGGTGAAGTGTGAGGCCCAAACTTTACCTGTACAATGACCATTTGACCATTTGTATACCTAGCCCTGATTTGTACTCCATGTCTTTAAAATTAAAATAATTTTTTAAAAATCCTACCAGGATGACTAGGACTTTCTATGTGAAAACTCCTAGCCAGGCATGGTGGCTCGCACCTGTAATTCCAGCACTGTGAAAGGCAGAGGTTAGAGGATTGCCTGAGCTCATGGGTTTGAAACCAGCCTGGGCAACATGGTGAAGGCTCATCTCTACAATAATTTTTTTTTTAAATTAGCCAGGCATGGTGGCTCACTCCTGTAATCCCAGCACTTTGGGAGGCTGAGGCAAGAGAATTGCCTGAGCTCAGGAGTTCAAGCCCAGCCTGGTTAACTTGGAGAGACCACGTCTCTACAATAAATCAAAAAATTAGCCAGGCATGGTGGCGCATACCCATGGCTCCAGCTGCTTGGGAGGCTGAGGGGGAAGGATCACCTGAGCCCAGCAGGAGGAGGCTGCAGCGCCCATGAGCCCGGGCGACAGAGTTAGATATCGACTCACAACAAATAGAAACTCCTTTACTACTTGTTCCTCTTGAAATATCTGCCTCCTTCACCTCTCTGAGGGTATTGATGCTTTTGCTGCCAGTTAAATTTGAATTCTAGCTATCCCCATCAGAAAATGTTTGAAGCCAGGCTCGGTGGCTCAGCCTGTAATCCCAGCACTTTGGGAGGCTGAGGTGAGTGGATTGCCTGAGCCCGCGGGTTCGACACCTGCCTGGGCAACTTGGCAAGACCTCATCTCTACAATAAATCAAAAAATTAGCCGGGCGTGGCAGTGCTCACCTGTAGTTCCAGCTACTTGAAAGGCTGAGGCGGAAGGATCGCCGGAAGAATTGCCGGAGCCCAGCAGGTTGAGGCTGCGGTGGCCGGCAGCGGCCACTGCACTCCAGTCTGGGCGACAGAGTGAGACTCCAACTCAAAAAAAAAAAAAAGAAAAGGAAATGTTTGAAAAACAGCAAGTAGGCTCAGTCACGGACTTTCTATGTGACTTTGAGCACTGTCTTACCTCTCGGAGGCTCGATTTCCACATGCGCCCTGTGGCATCCGTAACACCAGGAGAGCTACATAATAGAGAGTGCACGAAAGTACCCAGCCCGGTGCTGGGCCTGTGCTGCGGGATCAGTAGACACTTCTTTCCTTTCGCCACCCCATCAGTGAGGACTTTTTTGATTGCGAATAACAGAAAAACTGACCCAATTTACCTAAGCAAAGGAGGGATTATTGGCTGAAGACCCAGAACTGGACTGGCTCAGAGAGAGACTCAGCATCAAGGTCGAGCACGGGATTTCTCTCCACGTTTCTGCCGAGCCCTGGGCCGTGTCAGCCTCACCCGCAGGCCCTCCCGGCGGCACCAGCCTCTCCTGTGGGCCTCCAGAGCCGACACCTCCCATCCCTGCAACACACCATCCTGGAGGTACCCTCTCTGTCCCCATTTGGGACACAAGTCTCTTTCCTGAGCCAACAACTGCAGCCAAGCGGATGTGAATGGCTCATAGGGCTAAACAAATCATCCTGCAGCTGAAATCTGAGCTCAACCCCTTAAACCAAGTGAGATGCTATAAAATGGGGTGCAGGTAACCGCCTCTCTCGGCAGAAGGGGTGGATAAGGGTGTGGGAAGGCAATCAACGCTTGTCCACTGAGCTCCTTCCATCAGGCGAGGCTTCTGAGATGGGAGTCCCGCAGGACTAGTGTTCTAGGACAAACAACAAGGTTGATTTCTAAAGACATGTAGCTGAGACCATGTCTTTCTGAGCCCCCACAGAGTACAACAGAATGTCGATGAGAACCAATCAGAGCCAGCTAGCACCAAGATGGCAACTAATTTGCCCGCTGCCCGACCTTGCCCTCATTATGTGCTCATTATAATACATGAGCATGCTAGATGACACGCTCTCCAGTCCATGGAGACCTCCTCTCTACAGGTCCGACTCTGCCCGTTTGCAGCAACGAGCTGGGTGGAATCCCAGTTCTTAGAAATCTCCACCTATTTCCGGGAAGCCCCTGAATATTCCACCCCTTGAATAGCATATAATCAAGAGATCATTATAAACACAAAACCCCAGCTGCCATTCCGCCTGTAGACCAGCCAGGCTGCTCGGCTTATGGAGTGGCCTGCTCTCTGTCACTGCAAGCAGTCACTTTCATCTTCCAGCTGAAACCCCAGCGACCAATGGGGACTGCTCGGCCTACCTAACGGGCTTCTTTCTGTCCCTCCTGCCTTTGAATGCACTTGCTTTCTCTTGGCTTCGTCAGCTCCCTCTTGAATTCTTTCCTGAGTGAAGCCAAGAACCCACTGGCCTCTCGGGCTGGACCCCGGCTTTGGGGCTCCCCAGCCTGTGTCATTGCCCGCCATCAGGAAACAGAAATTTCGGAAGTTATTTCAACAAAGAGAATTTACTCTAAAGAATTGCATAAGCAGGGGATGCAACACTGAAGCCGTCACAATATTAAAAGGGCAGAAATAGTCGGGCTCGGCGGCTCAGCCTGTAATCCCCCACCTTGGGAGGCCGAGGTGAGTGGATGGCCTGAGCCCGCAGGTGCGAGACCTGCCTGGGCAATTTAGCGAGACCTCATTTCTACCATAAATCAAAAAATGAGCCGGGCGTGGTAGCAGGCGCCTGTAGTTCCAGCTACTTGGAAGGCGGGAGGCAGAAGGATCGCAGGAGCCCAGCAGGTTGAGGCTGCGGTGGCCGGGTGCGGCCACTGCACTCCAGTCTGGGTGACAGAGTGAGACTCCGACTCAAAAAAAAAAAAAAAAAGGGCAGAAACCAGCTACCATGCCTAAAGGCAGGGGGAGTGAAGGGGAGAGGCTGGGATTATGAAATCTTAGAGACTTGGGGGAGGGAGAGCCCTACTTGGCTGGTGTTTGTGGTCCTGCTTGGAAGATATGCCCCATGGGTCTAGGACCCAGAACACTTTGGAGGGGCACTTTGTTAGCGCAGTTGTCTCTGAAGGGGCATGGGAATGCTGAATCTGGGAACAGGGAGAAAACCTGGCTCTTGGGATGCAGAAGGAAGGCTGGAGAGATACCAACAAGAGGAAGAAGCAAACAGAGAGGGACAGTCTCCTTCCACGCTCCATCTTTCATTTCTCCCTAGACTCACATTAGAGCCAGTGGCAAAGCAAAACTGCAGTGTCCTAGAATCATGAAGCATAGCACAGAAAATTGGGTTTGGAGTAGAGAGACAATTACTTAACAACTAGCACACAAGCTATTTGCATAATCAGTGTAACAGTGTGAACATTTTGGCTGCAAGCAATAGACATCCCAACTTAATTCATTTAAACCATGTAGAAATGCTCTTACCCCAGGAAAAACAACTCCAGATTTGCTTAATTCAACTGTTTGATATCATCATCAAAGACGAAGTTTCTTTCTGTTTTTCTCTCTGCTATCTTTAGAATATGGCTTTATCTTCTACTGGTTCTACTCATGGTAACAAAGTGGCTGCCATGATTCCAGATATCACATGGGTATAACAAGGTCCAGGCATTAAAAATGGAGTACTGAGCCGGGCACAGTGGTTCACGCCTGTCATCCAACACTTTGGGAGACTGAGGCAAGAGGATTGCCTGAGTCCACAGGTTTGAGACCAGCCTGGGCAACATGGTGAGACCTCATCTCTACAATAAATCAAAAAACTCAGTTGGGCAGGGTGGTACGTGCCTGTGGTTCCAGCTACTTAGAAAGCCGAGGCAGAAGGATTGCCTGAGCCCAGCAGGTAGAGGCTGTGGTGGCCATGAGCATGCCAC
>NW_007065351.1:21803-22014 GCF_000164805.1 Carlito syrichta
TACCACGCCCGGCTGATTTTTTGATTTATTGTAGAGATGAGGTCTCGCTGCTCAGGCGAGTCTCGAACCCGCGGGCTCAGGCAACCACTCACCTCAGCCTCCCAAAGGTACGGAATTACAGGCTGAGCCACCGTGCCCGGCTCAGGGATACGTTTTTGTTTTTGTTTTTGTTTTTGAGTTGGAGTCTCACTCTGTCACCCAGACTGGAGTG
>NW_007065351.1:22202-35249 GCF_000164805.1 Carlito syrichta
GGTCTCACCAAGTTGCCCAGGCGGGTGTCGAACCCGTCGGCTCAGGCAATCCACTCACCTCAGCTTCCCAAAGCACTGGGATTACAGGCTGAGCCACCGAGCCCAGCTAGGGATACGTTTTTTAAAACATTTCATCTCAGCCAGGTGTGATGACTCAGCCTGTAATCCCAGCACTTTGGGAGGTTGAGGTGAGAGGATTGCCTGAGCCGGCAGATTCGAGACCAGCCCAGGCTACTTGGCAAGGCCTCACCTGTACAATAAGTCAAAACTTAAGCTGAGAGTGGTAGCGTGCACCGGTGGTTCCAGCTACTTGGAAGACTGAGGTGGATGGATCGCCTGAACCCAGGAGGTCAAGGCTGTGGTGGCTGTGAGCATGCCACTGCACTCCAGCCTGGGTAACAGAGTGACACTCTAACTCCAAAAAAAAAAACCAAAAACTTTTTTTGTCTCCATTCAATCTCTTGCCAACCCTCAAGGACTCAGACTGACTGAGTCCAGCATTCTGAGCATCTGTCTAGAGCCTTTCTTTCTGCTTTGTAGCAACCTACCGCTGAGGAAACCAGCCCAGTCCAGCCCAGTCGTTGGCAGGGAAAGGAAGATAATGACAAAGGGAGTTGGAGGTTGGGTCAGTTCATCAGCCAACAAGCCAAAATCTCAACATACTTTCTCACTACAAATGTTTCAGGCTTCTTGGTGAGAGTTTTCAAACCCGTTTTAAAAAAAAAAAAAAGAACGTGTACTCCATGTTGCCATTTTCCTGCGACTCAGGTGAGTCTGTTTTAAATGACCCTCAGTGAGGATGGCTGCAATCAGTTGTGCAGTCTGTGCACTGCACAAAGGTGCTCCTGCCCAAGGGAGTGAGAGGAAAGTGGAATCCAACAAGGACTCTGCTTATGAGCTGGACCCACCTGGGATTCTTCTGCCAGAATTTCCCAAAATGATTTTGTGCATGCTTGCAGGAGGTCTGACTTGGTTTACCCCCAGGCTCCCTGAGTGACAGTCTGATCAAGATCTTCTCAGAAAGTCACATATCAACTCTTACCCCCTTTTGCAATGTCTGCTTTCAGGACAGTCCTGAGGCAGATTTCACCTGGCTTTCCCTCTGCCTGGGATGGTCTTCCCCAGATGCCCGCATGGCTCACGCTTTCTCTCCATTCAAAGTTCTGTCCCAACATCACCTCTGCAGACTCTCTCTGTACCTCCCCTCTAAAACAGTCCCTGCATTTCCACCTTTCTTGGTTCTCTCATCCAGTTTTCTACACACCATTGATCACTCTGAGACCCCGTGTGTATTCATTTACTGTGGGCTCTTTATTTTTTTTTTTTTTCCTTCTTTGGGTCGAAGTCTCACTCTGTCACCCAGGCTGGAGTGCAGTGGCACACTCACGGCCACTGCAGCCTCGACCTGCTGGGCTCAGGCAATCCTTCGGCCTCAGCCTTCCAAGTAACTGGAACCACAGGTGTGTGTGACCACACTCGGCTAATTTTTTTATTTATTGTAGAGATAAGGTCTTGCCAATTGTCCAAGCTGGTCTCAAACCCCTGGACTCAGGCAGTCCTCTTGCCCCCACCTCCCAAAGTGCTTAACACCCACAGTGGAATGGCCCAGCTTTCTTTTTTTCTTTTTCTTTTTCTTTTTTTTTTTTTTGAGTTGGAGTCTCACTCTGTTGCCCAGACTGGAGTGGCCGCACCCAGCCACCGCAGCCTCGACCTCCTGGGCTCCGGCGATCCTTCTGCCTCAACCTTCCAAGTAGCTGGAACTACAGGTGCCCGCTCCCACACTCGGCTAATTTTTTGATTTATTGTAGAGATGAGGTCTCACCGAGTTGCCCAGGTGGGTCTCGAACCCGCGGGCTCAGGCAATCCACTCGCCTCGGCCTCCCAAAGTCCTGGGATTACAGTCTGAGCCACTGAGCCTGGCTCCTTTTTTCTTTACCTTACCAAATTTCTAACTAAGGAGGCTGAGGAGACAGGCTTTTTATTAACTCCCCCATAAGGTGTGGTTTACTTTCCCATCTGACTCTGACATAACACCACATGTCAGATAAAGAAGGAAAATCAAAGTATTTTGTGACCCTGTATAGCTGTCTCTTGGGGACTCCAGACAACTTTAAGACACTTCTCTCTGAAGTCTGCCACCTATGAGGCTTCATCTACATATCAAGAAACTGGGAATTCTCCACCACCTTATCTCACCAGGACATTTCCTTTCCTGCTTTCCAAATTCCTTAGGTAACTCTTGCTACCAGTTGCCAATCAAGAAATCTTTGAAACCGCGTATAACTTGCAAGCCCCCTTGTGGAGATGTTCCGTCTTCCCAGGCAGAACCAGTGTAAATCCCACATGTAGTGATTCATGGTTTCTTGCTAATTTGTGGATTAATTGTAGAGATGAGGTCTCGCCAAGTTGCCCAGGCTTACCTCGAACCCCAGGGCTCGGGCAATCTTCTTGTCTCCACCTCCCAAAGTGCTGGGATTACAGGCACGAGGCACCATCCCGCCCCCATTGTTGTTCTTAATCTTCCAAAGTTAAGAATTAACTGGAATGCAGATTTTGCACAGCAAAGCTTTTTTTTTTTTTGAGTTGGAGTCTCACTCTGTCGCCCAGACTGGAGTGCAGTGGCCGCTCCCGGCCACCGCAGCCTCGACCTGCTGGCCTCTGGCGATCCCTCTGCCTCAGCCTTCCAAGTAGCTGGAACTACAGGCACACGCTACCACACCCGGCTCATTTTGATTTATTGTAGAGATGAGGTCTCACCAAGTTGCCCAGGCGGGTCTCGAACCGCGGGCTCAGGCAATCCACTCACCTCAGCCTCCCAAAGGCGCGGGATGACAGGCTGAGCCACCGAGCCCGGCTACAGCAAAGCTTAATGTGCAAGGAACAAATTAATGAACAGCGGCCTAAATTCAGCCCACAAACATGCTTTGTCATGCCTTGTATTTAAATTAACTTAGTTATCAATATTCCAAAATTAGGAAATTTTACATGAAATCTGTACTTTGGACTTTCTCTCTCACTCTCATGGTTTCTCCTAAAATGTATATAACCAAGCTACAATTCAACCACAGTGGGCACACAGATGAGTGCCATGAGCTTAAGATCACTCACATTTGGCTCAGAATAAACCATCTTAAATATTTTATTCATTTTTTATGCACATTTTTTCCACTTTTTTTTAAGTCAGGGTCTCACTCTATCACCCAAACCGGAAGACAGTGGCATGATCATGGTTCACCATAGCCTTGATCTGGGCTCAGTCAATTCTTCCATTCCGACCTCCCAAGTACCAGGACTATAGGCACGCACCTTCACGCCAGTTAATTTCTTGTTTTTTTGTATAGATGAGTTCTCCCTATGTTGCCCAGGCAGTCCTGGAACTCCTGGACTAAAGCAATCCTATTGCCTCAGCCTCCCAAAATGCTAGGATGACAGATGTGAGCCACCACACCTGATCATCTTAAATATTTTAAAGAGTGTTGGCCAGGCTCAGTGGCTCAGCCTGTAATCCCACGCTTTGGGAGGCCGAGGTGAGTGGATTGCCTGAGGCTGCGGGTTCGAGACTCGCCCGGGCAACTTGGCGAGACCTCATCTCTACAACAAATCAAAAAAATTAGCCGGGCACGGTGCACGCGCCTGTAGTTCCAGCTATTTGGAAGGCTGAGGCGGAAGGATCGCCGGAGCCCGGCAGGTCGAGGCTGCGGTGGCCGGGAGTGTGCCACTGCCCTCCAGCCTGGACGACAGAGTGAGACTCCAACTCAAAAAAAAAAAGAGTTTTGTATCTTTCATCAGTGGAACCTTGGAGGAATCTCCCCCTCCACTTTGACCTCAGCCCCTCTCCAAGAATTCCTACAGCCCTCTAGTTATGCACCCCTCAACAGGGTGGGGGAGGACCACGCCCACACCCTCCTTCCCACCCCAATCAGCCAGGCCCACCCACGCCATCATTGCCAACAAGGGCCAGCTTTCCACTCACACCCAGCTGGCTGGGCTCTATGCAGTCACACTCACTTCTCTCTGCAAGGAGCATCCTTTCCCCACCTCTTACCCTCTTTCCTGGTACCTACCCTTTAAGCCTTGTTCCCTGTCCGGAAACCTTCCCTGATACACGCCCAGAATGAACAGGTGGTCCTTCCTCTGGGCTTCCTGCCTGCTGCTTAGATGGTATGGCTCCTGCCTAGGTTGTTGTTTTTGTTTTTGTTTTTTTTTCTCTTCCTTCCTGGACCCTGGGTGTCCTGATGGCAGGGGCTATGTCTGCTTATCCAAGTGCCCTCAACACCCTGCATGGAGTCTCAGTGCAAGTGTCAGAGAGTGTTCTGAGTGAATAAATAAACACATGGGACATTTAGTAGAACTAGAAGGCTAGGGCTCAGTGGCTCGGTCTGTAATCCCAGCATTTTGGGAGGCCGAAGCGAGTGGATTGCCTGAGCCTGCGGGTTTGAAACCAGCCTGGGCAACTTGGTGAGACCTCAACTCTACAATAAACAAATAAATAAATAAATAGCCGGGCATGGTAGCGGGCACCTGGCCGAAGCGAGTGGATTGCCTGAGGCTGCGGGTTTGAAACCAGCCTGGGTAACTTGGTGAGACCTCAACTCTACAATAAATAAATAAATAAATAAATAAATAAATAGCCGGGCATGGTAGCGGGCACCTGTAGTTCTGGCTACTTGGAAGGCTGAGGTGGAATGATCGCCGGAGTCCAGCAGGTCGGGGCTGTGGTGGCCGTAAGCATGCCACTGCACTCCAGCCTGGGTGACAGAGTGGGACTCCGACTCAAAAAAAATAATAATAGCGAACTAGGAGATTTAGCTTGGTTTTAAATGAATCTGAGTGTTGCCTATAAGCAGTGATATATTTTTATTATTGTTCTTTTTTTTTTGGATTGGAATCTCACTCTGTCACCCAGCCTGGAGAGCTGTGGCACATTCATGGCCACCACAACCTCGACCTGCTGGGCTCAGGTGATCCTTCTGCCTCAGCCTTCCAAGTAGCTGGAAACACAGGTGGTTACCACCACACCCAGCTAACTTTTTTGATTTACTGTAAAGATGAGGCCTCACCAAGTTGCCCAGGTGGGTCTCGAACCCACGGGCTCAGGCAATCCACTCACCTCAGCCTCCCAAAGGTGCGGAATTACAGGCTGAGCCACGCAGCCCGGCTAATCCCTTTCTTATAGTATTATGGTAAATGTTCGGGGTCTGGTCTCAAACTCAGGCTTATGCAATCCTCCTATCCTGGCCTCCCAAAGTGCTAGAATTACCGGCGTGAGCCCCTGCGCCTGGCCCAGTTTCTTCCCATGGCAATGATTTGCTGGGTTGACAAACTCTGCCCCTTGTAGGATGTCCCCTCCCCATCTGGGTCCTCTCCAGGCTCCCTGCTATTCTCCTTGAAAGGTACCTATAGAAACCTAGAAGATACTTAGCTTATTCTTAGTCTTTTTGCTTTAGTGTAACCATTAGCAAGCATTCAGACGTTCTACTGCAGGACAAACAGCAGCCTATCCCATTACCCCCCAGGCAAATCTCCTTCAGATACAAGATCAGGACAGCCCAGATGACCACCCCACCTTTGACCAAGGAATTTGTGAATTGAAATGTCTAACAAGTCTCTCACAGGAAACTCCCTGCTAGGGTTGACCTAATCAGTCCTCTGTGAACTACATGACACAGATGAGCCCCACCATGGCAGCAATCACGTGACTAATCCACCCATCTGCCTGCTGTTCATCACCTGACATCATCAGTACCTGCGCTTGTCTGCCCCTTCGTGATGGCGTGGAGCAGACCACCACCCAATCACCTTAATGATCTCCCCCCATCAAGGGGAATGGTTAAAAGGACTTAACCACAAGCAACCAGGGGCCATTGCCTTGCTAGAGTCTGGCGCGGCCAGGTGCTCTTTGAACCATGGCTGTCACCATGCTTCCTGGCTTTGGTCCCCCTCCCCCACCTTGGGGAGGTGAATCTTCTTTCTTCCTTCTCTTTATCTTGCTGACATACTTTTATTTATTTATTTATTTATTTATTTTTGAGTTGGAGTCTCACTCTGTCGCCCAGACTGGAGTGCAGTGGCACGCTCCCAGCCACCGCAACCTTGACCTGCTCCAAGTGGCTGGAACTACAGGTGCGCACTACCATGCCTGGCTAATTTTTCATTTATTAGAGATGAGGTCTCGCCAAGTTGCCCGGGCAGGTCTCGAATCCGCGGGCTCAGGTAATCCACTCACCTCAGCCTCCCAAGGCGCGGGATTATAGGCTGAGCCACCGAGCTCGGCTTCTAACTTACTTTTATTTTTATTGTTTTATTTTATTTTATTTTATTTTGAGTCGGAGTCTCACTCTGTCACCCAGACTGGAGTGCAGTGGCCACACCCGGCCACCGCAGCTTCAACCTGCTGGGCTCCGGCGATCCTTTCCGCCTCAGCCTTCCAAGTAGCTGGAACTACAGGCGCGTGCTACCACACCCGGCTAATTTTTGATTTATTGTAGAGGCGAGGTCTTGGCAAGTTGCCCCGGCGGGTCTCGAACCCACGGGCTAAGGCAATCCACTCACCTCAGTCTCCCAAAGTGCTGGGATTACAGGCTGAGCCACTGAGCCCGGCCCTAACTTACTTTTAAATAAACTTTTCTTTCTTAACCTTTTTGTGTGTCGCAATTCTTTGCATTTACTCGGATCTCTGGGTTGCCGGCGTGCACCTCCAGCTTGCCAGCCCTGGCAGTGCTGTGCACCTCCCTGCACCTCTCCACCCTCACCCGGTCCGTCAGTACCCTAACACTCCTTACGATGGCCTATCTGGCCCTCCAAGACCTTGGGACTCCATCTCCTGATTTCAATTAACCTAGTGCAGGCTGATTAGGGTACACTTAAGAACATTTATCCATGCTGGGTGCAGTGGCTCACGCCTGTAATTCCAGTCCTTTGGGAGGCCACGGTAGGAGGATTGCCTGAGCCCAGGAGTTTGAGATTCACCTGGGCAACTTGGCGAGACCTCATCTCTACAATAAATCAAAAAATTAGCCGGGTGTGGTGGCGCGCGCCTGTGGTTCCAGCTCCTTGAAAGGCTGAGGAGGAAGGATCACCTGAGCCCAGCAGGTGGAGGCTGTGGTGGCCGTGAGCATGCCACTGCACTCCAGCTTGGGTGACACAGTGAGACTCTGACTAAAAAAAAGGAAGAGTGGCTGGACTCAGTGGCTCAGCCTGTCATCCCAGCACTTTGGGAGGCTGAGGCAAGTGGATTGCCTGAGCCCAAGGATTCGAGACCAACCTGGGCAACTTGATGAGATCTCGTCTCTACACTAAATAAAAAACGAGCCAGGTGTGGTAGGGCATGCCTGTAGTTCCGGCTGCTTGGAAGGCTGAGACCGAAGGATTGCTGGAGCCTAGCAGGTGGACACTGGGGTGGCCAGGAGTGTGTGACTGCACTCCAGCCTGGGTGACAGAGTGAGACTCCAACTCAAAAGAAGAAGAGCATTTATCCCCACCAGGCAACCCGGCAGTTATGTTGTGGCAGGAGACGACATATGCTCAAATATATTTCTTGTATGATTGAGTGAATAAACACAGAAACACATGTGGCTGATTCGGGATCAGCAGTTGGCCTCACCTGGGCTGCCACTAGCCCAGTGGCAAGAAGGAAAGGTTGATAGCACTTAAAGGTATTTCCTTTTGAAAGGCAAGTTGCAACTTTAAAGGCCCACCTGGGTGCCAGGCAGGTTTTGTTTGGGAAAGGCCAAATAGCCCAAAGACTAGCCATTTAATGGATATGCAGAAAGAGTGGCTAATTCACAGACTTATCCAAAAACCTCCCTTCTGAAGTTGACAGTTTACAAGCCTGCAGTCCCTGGAAACCATTTGTTCTTTGAAAAATCTGATTTTGCTGAGTACAACCTTGTAAGTCCAAAGGAAGTATGTAATCACTCAACACGACCCCCCCCCCCTTACCTCAACGAGGGTATAAGACCCCACGTCTCCTGTTCTGGGGTGCTCAAGCTTGATTTGAATGCATGAAGTTCTTGGGCCCTTTGTGCTAGTGCTAGCCAGCGTAATAAAGTGCCACTTCCTATAATAGTCTCGGTGTCACAATCTCTCTATTTTTCCTGCTACAATGTGGTCATAGCAAGTCACTTCACAACTCTGAGCCTCCTTTCTAACAGACAAGAAGAGACAGCCAGGCTCGGTGGCTCAGCCTTTGGGAGGCTGAGGTGAGTGGATTGCCTGAGCCTGCGGGTTCGAGACCCGCCTGGGCAGCGAGACCTCATCTCTACAATAAATGAAAAAATCAGCCAGGCATGGTAGCGCATGCCTGTAATTCCGGCTCCTTGGAAGGCTGAGGCGGAAGGATCGCCGGAGCCCAGCAGGCGAGGCTGCGGTGGCCGGGAGCGGCCACTGCACTCCAGTCTGGGCGACAGAATGAGACTCCAACTCAAAAAAAAAAAAAGAAGAGGAGACAGACCATGATCACTTAAACATATGTAATAATGAAAGTGCTTTAACAACGTCAATACCAAAGCACGATTAATACCAAATATTAATATCAGAGGACACACCTGTTAGAGAGTACAGCAAAGTGTCTGGGAAATGTAAGGTCTGCTTCCTGGAGAAGGTAGCTTAGGAGATGGGCCTTGAAGGATGGGTATGAGTTTGTCCAGGAATCAAGAGTCTCTGGGGAAAGGCATTCCAGGCAAAGTGCGTGCAAAAGCAAAGGAAAACAGCCCAGGGCATTCTGGAAACAGTGAGCTAGGCCAGGCTCCGTGGCTCAGCCTGCAGTCCCAGCACTTTGGAAGGCGAAGACAAGTGAATTGTCTGAGCCTGCGGGTTCAAGACCTGCCGGGGCAACTTGGTGAGACCTCGTAGCTACAATAAATCAGAAATTAGCCGGGTGTGGTAGTGCGCACCTGTAGTTCCAGCTACTTGGAAGGCTGAGGCAGAAGGATCGCCGGAGCCCAGCAGGTCGAGGCTGCGGTGGCCGGGAGCGGCCACTGCACTTCAGTCTGGGCGACAGAGTGAGACTCCAACTCAAAAGAAAAAAAAAGGAAAAGAAAAGAAAGAAACAGTGAGCTAGTAGCTATGTCTGCGTCAGGGGGTGAGGCAGGAGTTGAAACTGAGTTGAGGTTGAGAACAGTATCAAAAAACTTTGATGCCATACCAGGGAAGTTGGGGCAAGAAAGGACTTTCAGGTGGGGAGTGACCTGAGTGTCACATCTTGGAAAGATCACTCTGGAGGCAGAATTTGTGGGTAGACATGTGCCACCAAATGTTGAGAACCAGACACAAAATAATACTGCTGCTACTAGTAGTAAAATAATAATGGTTGGGTTTGGTGGCTCAGCCTGAAATCCCAGTGCTTTGGGAGGCCGAGGTGAGTGGATTGCCTGAGCCCACGGGTTCGAGATCCGCCTAGGCAACTTGGCGAGACCTCATCTCTACAATAAATTTTTTAAAAAATCAGCCAGGTGTGGTAGCACGCCTGTAATTCTGGCTACTTGGAAGGCTGAGGCGGAAGGATCACGGGAACCCAGCGAATCGAGGATGCAGTGACCAGGAGCATGCCACTACACTCCAGAAGGAGAAGAAGAAGAAAAAGAAGAATTCTGTGCCATAATGGGGGGAGGCGAGAACTACAGCTAACTCCCTGGATAAATCTCAAAAACATTCTGAGTGAAAGAAGTCAACCACACATACAAAAAGTGCACACAGCATGTTTCCCTTTATGTGAATAAACATCTCAGAGCATTAATTAGTTCCAGGACAGGCAAGAGTCACTGGAGATGGGTAAAAGAAATTACAGAAAGTAGGTAATCAAAAACAAGAGTTGCGTGACAGCGGGTATGGAATGTGTTGTCTGGGAAAGGACACAAGGGAACTTCTGGGTCTCCATGGGAGGCAGCAAACATCAGCCTCTACAGAAAGGGCCTGAGGTCGCCCTGCCAGGTGACCTTAGTTCAGCCCAGCGGATGCTTCTGCTCAGACAGTGGAGATGCCATTCTGGGGCTACAGCAGCCACTTCCGGGAGCAGGAGAGACTCTTGTCCAGCCTGCCAGGATGGAGGCCGCAGGACCCTCACCGCAGTGGTTCGGTGGCAGGATTTGTGTGCTGAGGCAGGCACTGTTCAAGCAGCTGAGGATACGGCGTGGGATACGGTAGATGGGATCCCTGCCCGTGGATGTGGACGAGAAGATGCCAAACTCTGTCCAACATTTAAGATGGTTTATTCTTGAGCCAGACTCAAGGACTTAAGCCTGAGCACACCTATGCTCAGGAGGTCCTGAGGACATGTGCCCCTTGTGGCCAAACGGTGGCTTAGTTATAGACAGTTGGAGGGTAGCAAAATTTACAAAAATACATGTGAGCTTCCCATTGGTTTGGCCCAGGAAGATTTTTTGACTGATAATATGCAACTTTTTTGCTGTTGTTGTCGTTGTTTTTTGTTTTGCTTTTGAGTCGAGTCTCACTCTATCGCCCAGGCTGGAGCGCAGTGGCATGCTCACAGCCACCCCAGTGTTGACCTGCTGGGCTCAGACAATCCTTTCACCCCAGCCTTGCAAGTAGCTGGAACTACAGGCGTGTGCCACCATGTCCAGCTGATTTTTTTATTTATTGTAGAGACGAGATCTGGCCAAGTTTCCCAGATTGGTCTTGAACCTCTGAGCTCAGGCAATCCTCTTGCCTCCACCTCCTAAAGTGCTGAGATTACAGGTGTAAGCCAGGGTGTCCAACTTAACAGGCAGTTCTTGAGGCAGGGTAACTAGTACAGGTTAGGCATAGATAGATAAAGTTCTTGTAGAGGGGTTTTAGAGAGCATACAGACATCCTGTTGGCAGGCTGAATGGTCCCAAGGACTGGAATGTGAATTCAATGTGGACTCCCTACCCACCCCACCTCCTCAGCTTGCCAAGGGAAAACTCCATCAAGTTGATCCCTGGACTGAGAATCAAAAAGCCATAGAAATGATAATAAGACCACCTTTTGGCTCATGAACTTGTGTATTGAGAAGTCTGGCAAGTCTTCCTGGAAAAGACCACCCCTTTTCCCATCAGACAGAGATGTCAATCTCTCCAGTTGCTTGCACCCTGCCCTCATTACCACATCAATAACTAGGTAGCTATAGCTACCTTTTGGTGAAAAGCAAAAGCACAGTCTTTATTTTTGAAAGTCTTTTCTTGCCAGGCCTGTCATGAATCTTTGTTTTCCCTCTGTTCTTGTTAATAAACTTTGTTTTAAACCTTTGCTGGCTGGCCAGGCACGGTAGCTCATGCCTGTCATCCCAGCACTTTGGGAGGCGGAGGTGAGAGGATTGTCTGAGCCCAGGGGTTTGAGACCAGCCTGGGCAACTTGGCAAGACCTCATCCCTACCATAAATCAAAAAATTAGCTGGACATGGGGGTGCACACCTGTGGTTCCTGCTACTTGGAAGGAAGGATCACCTGAGTTTAGCAAGTCGAGGCTGGGTGGCTGTGAGCATACCACTGCACTCCAGCCTGGGTGACAGAGTGAGATGCCAACTCAAAAATACACACACACACACACACACACACACACACACACACACACACGTCAAATGACCTACTAGTTAGGAGAAGATTCTTGTCCTCCAGCTCAGACAGTGTTAAGATCTGGGTGGCTCACGCCTGTAATCCTAACATTTTGGGAGACAAAGGCAAGAGGATTGCCTGAGTCCAGGGGTTCAAGACCAGCCCAGGCAACTTGGCAAGACCCTGTCTCTACAATAATAAGAAAATTAGCCAGGCACAGTGGCACACTCCTGTAGTTTCAGCTACTTGGAAGACTGAGGTGGAAGAATCACCTGAGCCCTGCAGGTGGAGGCTGCAGTGGCTGTGACATGAGCGTGCCACTGCGCTCTAGCCTGGATGACAGAGTGAGACACTGACTCAAAAAAAAAAGAAAAAGAAAAAGAAAAAAAAACTTTACTGGCTGCTCCGAAAATCATTTCAGGGTCAAGTCAAAGAACCCATACATTTGCGCCATACCCCACGCAGCAACAGTTCTCATCAGGAGATAAGATGTTTTGCTGAGACAAAGGCTGAATACAAATCCTATGTGTGACTGGATACGAATCCTATGTGTGATAGACTTCACACATAGTCTATGTGTGGATAGGTAAACATCTGACAAGGTTCCCAGGAGTCTGGAAATCCACAAAAGATGGCTTCTCAGGGCCATAAAGCTACTTTATTTGCTATGTTATGTTATGTTATGTTATGTTATGTTATGTTATGTTATGTTATGTTATGTCATGACAGAGTCAGGTTGGAAAGCAGACTTAGGATATAGGATAACAACGTGATAAAACCGTGTGTGATGAGTCCTTATCAGGCAGTGACTCCCCAAACCCTTTAGTTAGGAATTTGGGTAAAATTAAGTTAAAAAAAAAAAAAAAGGACAAGTTTAGTCCTCATGGAACATTCTAGCTAAAGACAGAGAAGAAATAGTCAAAAGTTAATAAACAAAATAATTTTGAATAGTGACAGTGCAATAAAAGTACTCCAGTATGAAACTGGTCGTGATGGCCCATGCCTGTAATCACAGCATTTTGGGAGGTTGAGATGGGAGGATCACTTGAACCCAGGAGTTCAAGACTAGCCTGGGAAACAGAGTGAGGCCTTGGCTCTACAAAAAAAAAAAAAAAATTAGCCAGTGTGGTGGTGCATGCCTACAGTCCCAGCTACTTGGGTTACTGAGGCAAAAGGATCGCCTTCGCCCCAGAGGTCAAGGTGAGCCTTGATCATGCCACTGTACTCCAGCCTGGGTCAGAGTGAGATTCCAACTCAAATAATAATAATTATTATTATTATTATTATACTGCAACCTAATAAAATATTTATAAAATATAAATTTTTTTTGAGTTGGCATCTCACTCTGTCACCCAGGTTGGAGTGCAGTGGCATGCTCCCGGTCACTACAGCCTCGACTTGCTGGGCTCCGGCGATCCTTCTGCCTCAGCCTTCCAAGTAGCTGGAACTACAGGCAGGTGCTACCACGCCCGGCTAATTTTTGATTTATTGTAGAGATGAGGTCTCTCCAAGTTGC
>NW_007065351.1:35607-36553 GCF_000164805.1 Carlito syrichta
ACAGGCACGCACTACCACGCCCGGCTAATTTTTTGATTTATTGTAGAGATGAGGTCTCGCCTGCCCAGGCAGGTCTCGAACCCGCGGGCTCAGGCAATCCACTCACCTCGGCCTCCCAAAGCGCTGGGATTACAGGCTGAGCCACCGAGCCCAGCAAAATATAATTTTAAACAAGAAAGTAGAACACAAAATAGGTACACCAGTGTTCTTACCACATATTTAGCAAACAAAGGCCGCATCCACTAGATGTTCTGCTAGATACTAGCAATTGAAAGTTGGCTAAGACTGAATTCTTGTTTTGAAAGGTTTGTGGTCTAAGAGAAGACAGAACTGTAAAACTATGCAAAGAGATCTCCGAACCACTATGGGAGCCCTGAAGCTGGAACTCTAAGAACAACAAGGCTCACAGAGGGCCAGGCTCCCTGCTGATCCCCACACAAGTATAATCCCAGGTAAGCCTCAAGGCAGCCTCTGAGCCGGTGTTAGCCTTACCCACATCAGAGATGAAGAAGCCAAGGCTAGAAAGATCAAGGAACTGCTGGGCACAGTGACTCACGCCTATATTCCCAGCACTTTGCAGGAAGTTTGCTTGAGCCCAGGAGTTTGAAACCAGCCTGGGCAACATGACAAGACCTCGTCTCTAAAAATTAAAAAAAAAATTTATATATTTATAAATTAAAAAAAAAATTTATATATATATATTAGTAGATGCATGCCTGTAGTCCCAGACTGAGGTGGAAGGATCACCCGAGTCCAGGAGGTCAAGGCTGTATGAGCCATGATTATGCCACTGCATTCCAGCCTTGGCAATGGTGTAAGACCCGAACTCAAAGAAAGAAAGAGGCAGCAGACAGCAGACACTCTTGCTGCTGTCCTGCCCATTGTGTCCTTCACAATGTATCTTCTCTTTAATAAATCTACCTTTCTTTTTTTTTTTTTTTTGAGT
>NW_007065351.1:37216-39789 GCF_000164805.1 Carlito syrichta
AGAAGAAAGGAAGGAAGGAAGGAAGGAAGGAAGGAAGGAAGGAAGGAAGGAAGGAGAAAGAAAGAAAGATCAGGGAGCAAATTTGCTTAGGGTCCCCTAGTCAGTAAGGGCAGGAGTGGTCTCGGAGCCCATGTGCTTAAGGCCATGGTGTGTCATCAGGCCTATACAGGACAGCACTGAAACCCAAGCACCAATGAACACAAGCTTGATGGGTCAGAAAACAAAAGAGAATATTGGAAGGAAATACACTAAAAATCTAACAGGGATGTGTCTGAGGAGGGACACTGAGGATACATTGACACGCACTTTTCTAGTTCATATGATTACACGTTTATTGTTATCATCAAAAATAACATGATTAGTGTCATCTGGAACTTAAAGTTTTCATGAAAGAGATCATTTCAAAAGGGGGGGAAACAGTTCTCGCTGGATGTCCTGTCCCACCCTGACGAAACCTGCATGACACATCCAGCAAGACACGTCCGCAGCTCACTGAACTCTTACAATGTTCAGAAATGTCCCCCATCTCTGCTGACTTAGCGTTGTTTTGTTTTTGCCTTCCCTGAATGGGTCAAAGTCCATATTAAAATGCAAGGGTTTTGCAACCTTTGTCTCTGTCTCCGCAAGCCCAGCAAGAATTCCCAAGCATTTGTGTTCTGTGTCAAAGAAAACTGCCGTCTTGGCTTTATAGAGGCTGATTCTGAAAGGTCTTTGTTTAAAGCAATGGTGGAACTCACAGAGACACTTCTTGCTTGCTGTTTATAAGTCCTTTTCTTATTTTTCTTCCCTCATCCATCTGCTTTTCCTACTTTTTCTTTTCTTTTCTTTTTTGTTTGTTTTTGTTTTGTTTGTTTTGTTTGATTTGGAGTCTCACTCTGTCACCCAGGCTGGAGTGCAATGGCACGCTCACAGCCACCGCAGCCTTGACCTGCAGGACTTAGGCGATCCTTCTGCCTCCGCCTTCCAAATAACTGGAACTACAGGCATGAGCCACCACACCTGGCTAATTTTTTGATTTACTGTAGAGTCGAGGTCTCACCAAGGTCTCGAACCCCCAGACCCAGGCAATCCTCTGGCCCCTGCTTCTCAAAGTGCTGGGATTACAGGTATGAGCCATTGTGCCTGGCTTCTACTTTTTCAAATTCAATAGCCACAACTCAGATACCTCCACTTGGGTGAATCACTGCCCCCCTTCCCCCCCCCCGACCCTCGCCCCCACCCCAGTCAGGGATAGAATTCAACTCAGAAGAGCTTAGAGTAGAAGGAAAGGAGGGAGGGAGAGAAAGGGAGAAGGAAAGATAGAAAAAGAAAGAGGAAAAGAAAGAAAGAAAGAAAAGATGGGAGTGTGAATTTATGGGCTCCCATAACTGGAAGCCCAGTAGGTAGATTAGTGTCAGGTCTGACTGGGCCCAGTGCCTTAAACGATGTCACCTGAACACTCTCTTTCTCTCCAGCCTTTCAGTTCAATTTCACTTCTGCAACCTGGCAAAAAGGGAAAAAGGGAAATGCTAGCCGCCCTTGACCCACATTCTCCTAGCCTGGAAGCCCGTGTGTGTGTGTGTGTGTGTGTGTGTGTGTGTGTGTGTGTGTGTGTGTGGTGTGCTGCAGGGAAGGGGGGTGTAGGGGTGGAGGAGAGATGCTCCCCTTCCCTGGTGTCACCATATAAATATATACAAAGGGCAGGATTCTGTATGGTCCAATTTGGGCCTTGTATCCATGGCTGCAGGCATGAGATGAAGTCCCATGACTGACAATCTGATCAGATCCAATGAAGTCAGGGAGGCGGATCCCCCAGAAGAAATTGGGATGCTGGAAAGGCAAAAATACAGATGACAGAATTTTTTCAGGAAAAAAAAAACCCATAACTCTCTCCCTATGTGTATGTCTACACCTGTCTACACTGTTGCTTGGCAGTTCCTCCCATCAAGAGCTAGAGTCTATTTCACCCGGAACAGGGGCTGGCCTGGTGATTTGTTTTGAGCAGCAGGATGCCTCGCAAATGAAGAGGGTGACTGTTTCACGCCTGGACCTGAAGACGCCTTGAGCACACCGACCAGCTCCTTTCTCTGCCTTTGCCCTGTCTGCTGGAGGAATGAGAGGTGGCCCAGGGCCACGTCTATCCAGCTGTTCCAGCTGAGGCCCCAGACATATGAGAGAGCCCTACCAAGACCAGCAAAGCCACTGACAGCCCACAGCTGACCAGGGACCTATGAGTGAGCCCTGCAGCGCCCAGGTCAGGTCAGCAGAACCACCCAGCCAACCCAGAGAGACTCAGGAACAAAGATAAGCATTTACTGTGGCACAGTCCCAAGGCTTTGTGGTTTGACTGGCATTAATGTGGCACCAGATAATGGATACATTTGTAGCTACTAAACCTCCCTGCTCTTTTCCCATAGCACTTAGTTACACAGTATACTCCATATGCTACTGTTGCAAGTTTTCTATTGAATTGTCATCGCTTATTTCAAATACCTGTTGACATGTCTATTTCCTAGCCCATAAGCTCTTTGGAGAAACTGGCTTTAGTTTTTTTGTGGGGTTTTGTTGTTGTTGTTGTTTGTTTGTTTGTTTGT
>NW_007065352.1:0-416 GCF_000164805.1 Carlito syrichta
CTGGAACTACAGGCATGCGCCACCACACCCAGCTAATTTTTCTTGATTTACTGTAGAGATAGGTCTCGCCAAGTTACCCAGGCTGGTCTCAAACCCCTGGACTCAGGTAATCCTCTTACCTTGGCCTCCCAAAGTGTTGGGATTACAGGCGTGAGCCACCACGCCCAGCTCCCCTTGGCGCTTGCCAAGTGTGTGCCCTTGGCCTCCATCAGACCTTTCTGTAATCCCATATCATTTAAGGCCTATCACTTTTTTTTCCCATGCAACTAAAGTAAGCTGGTAGGTCTGCTAACTCATCCTTGAATCTGAATGTTGGGGTACTTTCTTTAGTCAGATTCACCCTCAAATCAGCTAGGAAGGCTGGGTGCTATGGCTCACGCCTACAATCTCAGCACTTTGGGAGGCCGAGGTGAGAG
>NW_007065353.1:0-304 GCF_000164805.1 Carlito syrichta
AAAAGCACACAAAAAAACTGCACACACACACACACACACACACACACACATTTTACAGAAAATATGGTAATTCCCCTATCTCCATTATTTAATGTCTTTTTCTTAGTCTGAGGGAAACAATAAAATTCTATTGGGCAGAAGGTTTTAATGTTTATATAAAATCATATTTTCACTACCAATATAGCAAGTGGCAGATACATTGTTTCATAATTGAAATGTGTGAATAAAGGATAGAGGTGCTAGAAATGTCCAGATGTAGTATGCCACCGCTTAGAAAAATAACCACTGGCAAAGAGGAAAAAAA
>NW_007065354.1:0-558 GCF_000164805.1 Carlito syrichta
AGCCCGCTGGCTTGTCACCTGAGTTAACTAACTAACTACTTAGCTAACCTGCTGGCAAGCAAGCTGTCTTAACCTGGTGACACAACTAGCTAGCTAGCTGGCTAGTCAGCTGACTTAAATAGTTAGAGATCCTGTTATGCAGCTGTCTATCCAGCTGACAACTCGCTGACTAAACTAGCTAGCAACCTGATTTAAGTAGCTGAATTAACTAGCTAGCTACCAAGCTGTCTAAAGTAGCTGATTTAACTAACTTGCTACCTAGCTAGGTATCATGTAGCTAGGTGACTTAACTAGCAGACTTAAGTAGCTAGCTAGCGAATATATCTAGCTGACAACTAGTTAACTTCTTTGCTACCAGTGGACTTAACTAGCTGAAATAACCAGTGAGCCAGTTGGCTACCCAACTGATGTCCTAGCTTTTTAACCAGCTAGCGAGTTGCCTAGACAACAGACTTAACGAGCTGACTTAATGAGATAGCCAGCTGTTTAGCCAGCTGACTAAACTAACTGACTCATCTACCTGTCCAGCTGGCTAGCCAGCTGACTTAACTGCCTAGC
>NW_007065355.1:0-565 GCF_000164805.1 Carlito syrichta
GACATACAAATAGCCAACAGGCAGGTAAAAAAGTTCAACATTACTAATTGTCAGGAAATGCAAATCAAAACCACAAAGAGAGAAATCATCTCACTCCAGCTAGAATGACTATTATCAAAAAGACCAAAAATATCAAATGCTGGGGAGGATGCAGAGAAAGAGAAACTTTTGTACGCTATTGGTGGAAATTAGTGCATGCCGTATGATCCAGCCATCCCACGACTGGATGTAAGTGAAAAGAAAGGAGACCAGTACATTGAGAGACGCCAGCACTCCCAGGGTCATTGCTGCCCAACTCACAACAGCCAAGATAGGCAGTCAACCTAAGTGTCCATCAGTACATGAACGGATAAATAAAACGGGGCACGTACACACGGTGGGATACTATTCAGCCGTAAAAAAGAATGGAATCTTGGCATTTGCAACAATGTGGATGGAACTGGAGGTTGAAATAAGTGAAATAAGCCAGGCATAGAAAGACAAATACAAGGGGGGGCCCCAAAAGCTGGAATTTTTTTTACAAAAAATCGGTGTGTTTGTTCTTACGTGTTTAAACGTCAATTCC
>NW_007065356.1:0-818 GCF_000164805.1 Carlito syrichta
CCCATGCTGAGAGCAACTCTATCAGCCTGCACTGAGAGCAAAGGGGAGGGGCTGGAGATCAGAGCTGAAAGGAAACTGATATACAGGAATGATCTCAGAGCAAGTTTTGGTTTTTTGTTTTGTTTTTGTCTGTTTATTTTGTTCGTTTTTGTTTGTTTTGCTTTTATAAAGATGTGGGGTACAATTCAGGGTTAGGTATACAAACGATTATGCAGGTACCCTTGTTGAGGAGGTATGCCTCACCCTCCCCTGGCAGTTTCCCTCAACTGCCAATCCCATGACACCTCCTCTGAAAGTTTACCACGACTGCCAATTCCTTTCTTAGAGTATTATAATTGTTCAAGGTCCGCTTATGAGTAAGAACATATGGTACTCTGTTCTTTGTTTCTGTGATAGATCACTGAGTATGATTGACTCTAAATCTATCCAAGTTGCTGTGAAGATCTTAATCTTCACAGTGCTTTGTAGTTCTCATTGTAAAGGTCTTTCATTTATCTGGTTAGGAAGATGCCTAGGTATTTTATTTTTTTGGTGGTTATTGTGAATGGGATTGTGTTTTTTAATTTGGTCCTTCTTTACAGCTGCATATTTTCTGCTGTGAATATGCACATTTTTTATGCAGTCCAGAGTCCATGGACAACATGGTTGGTTCCATGTTTTTGCAATTGTGAATAGAGCTGTAACAAACATACATGGGCAGGTATCTTTTTTGTAGAAAGATTTGAGTTCCGCTGGGTATATCCCCAATAGGGGAAATGCGGGGTCATATGGAAGGGCAATTTCTAGTTCTTTCAGATATTGCCACAATATCTTCCAAA
>NW_007065357.1:0-380 GCF_000164805.1 Carlito syrichta
AAACAAACAGGAACAACATCAACTCTATAAGAATCTCATGACAGAGATATACCCTCACATTTCAATAATTAATCTGAATGTGAAAGGACTAAATATACCACTGAAAAGACGCAGAATGGCAAAATGGATAAAATATCATGAGGCAACAATATGTTGTCTCAAAGAGACTCATCTCACAAGAAAGGACACGCACAGACTCAAAGTAAGAGGATAGGAAGCAAAATTTCAGGTGAATGGACCATAAAAGAAAGCAGGAGGTACAATCTTATTTTCAGACAAAATACCCTTTAAGCTATCAAAAATTTAAAAAAATACAGAAAGTCACTACATAATGATAAAAGGTTCAATCCATCAACAAGAAATATCCACCCTAAACATAT
>NW_007065358.1:0-457 GCF_000164805.1 Carlito syrichta
AAAAAAATACTGTCTGAAATTACTTCATATCTTATCATCTGTGGCTTTTGAAGTCATTAAAGTGGTGTTTTCTCTCTCATGGTTGTATAGCTCTCTCTTGCTCGGTGGGATTCCTGGAAATAGTTCTTCCGTTGGTTTGAGTACTTTCTCATTCTGGATTTGTCAGCATGTCTCAGGATGTCTGGGCAGACATTTCAGTTTTGTTGGCTGCAAATTTTCTAGGACATAATGTGTGTGTATGTGTGCATACGTGTGTGTGTGTGTGTGTGTGTGTGTGTGTGTGTGTGCAATTAAAAAATAAATATAAAAATACCTTCTGCTTATATATGCACCTGATATTGATAAAACCACCATATACTAGGGAATTTAACATGCAGCTTTCAAAAGTACCAAATAGCTATCTAGTTTCATTATAGATTTATACACGAAAACTTGCTCATTAAAAGGAAAAAAAAAA
>NW_007065359.1:0-670 GCF_000164805.1 Carlito syrichta
CAGAACTTAGATCATCAGATAATTTAGGGAGTCAAATGAGGAGGAAAGTTGATGCTTAAAAGTTTTGACCCTGCAGAGGGACTGAATGGGAAAATCCTTAATGCCTATTCTTTTCTGATTTCACGAATTGGTGCTCAATAACAATTCCAGACCAAATTTAAGCACCACAGCAGTTCTGCAGGGCCCCAGCTACCCCCCACCACCACACCTGGGCCATTTGTACCTCCTAGCCAGAATGGCTTCAGCCACCGTTCCCATTCCTGCAGTTGGGGAATGTTACTATGCTAGCCTCACTGGGCATCAGCCTGGCTTCCTTTTACTCACTGTAGGGTTTCCAGTGCCACCTCTAAACCATGGAAGTGCTGACTTCTCTAGTAGCTCCTGGAGAAGCTAAGGAACACAGAAGAGAAGTGTGGAGAGTTAACACCCCTTCAGGGTGAGCTTTGATAAGAGAGAGACAAGTGGTAGGAGGAAATTGGCCTCAGGGATCCTCCACCCCTATCAGATGCTTCCAAATACAGTGGTTTCATGCAACTTATATGAAGACTTCTGCCATGATTGAGTTGACAGCTGGCTATTGTTCATTTTCCTTCCTTTTCTCCCCCCTCATAAAGCATTAACAAGTAATTTGTTGGCAGTCTCTGTTTTCTTGAAGACCCCAGTTATGATA
>NW_007065360.1:0-309 GCF_000164805.1 Carlito syrichta
AGCTGGATAGCCAACTGATGTAACTAGCTGACTTAACGTGCTAGCCAGCTGACTTAAGTAATTGACTTTACCAGCTAGCCAGTTGGATACCCAGGTGACTCAACTAGCTAATTTAACTAGTCAACCAGCTTACTAGCCAGCTGACTTAACTAGCTCAATACCCAGCTAGCCAGCTGGCTTGTCAGCTGATGTAACTAGGTGACTTAACTAGCTAGCCAGGTTTATATCCAGCTGAATTAACTAGCAAGCTACCTAGCTAGCCAGCTGGATAGCCAGTTGACTTAACTAGCTGACAAAACTAGCTAGCCA
>NW_007065361.1:0-309 GCF_000164805.1 Carlito syrichta
AACCTTATTAGATACTCAGACTAGACAGATGAACAGAGAACTTGAGGTACAGATATGCTGTTGAATTAAAATTTCTGACCTGTTTGTACACAAGAGATGTTTCCATAAATAAGATGGGAAACAATTTCTTTTTTAAAAGCATTTATATTTTATCTATCTATCTATCTATCTATCTATCTATCTATCTATCTATCTATCTATCTATTGAGTTAGAGTCTCTTTCTGTCACCCAGGCTGGATGCAGCGGCACACTCATGGTCACTGCAGCCTCAACCTGCTGGACTCAAGCAATCCTTCCATTCAGACGTC
>NW_007065362.1:0-680 GCF_000164805.1 Carlito syrichta
CCTCTGTGCACCCTTGGGTGCTGGGCAGTAGCTACCTTGGAGATGGGTCACAACAGTGTGTGCTCTGGGTACCTGCCCTGATTTTGGGAAAATTCCTGTGTGCAGGTGCTTTAGGGGGGAGGTATTCTTGAATGTCTCAGAATCTGGAATGGCATTCCTCAGGCCTCAAGTGTCTCACAAATGTGGCTTGATGCAGGCAGTTTGCAGCTTGATTGATGTGGCAGCTGGTGGCTGAGCTCCACAGTGGCCCCGGCAAGGAATCAGTCTTTAAGGATGGCTGGTCAGGGTACCATGTGACCACAGGCTCTCCCTGTTACAGAAGATATCCAAACAAAGGCTTAAATTTCCTTTTCCATGGGGAAAAAGTTGGGGGCCAGGGTTTAAATTCTGACTCTGCCTTCCACTGGCTTTTGGGTCTTGGGTAAGTTTTCCACTTCCTTGAACCTCAGTTTCTTCATCTGGAAATACAGAGCATCTTTCTATCTTTCTATCTATCTATCTATCTATCTATCTATCTATCTATCTATATCTATCTATCTATCATCTGTCTTCTGTATATCTAATCTATATACCCACACATATATGCACACTTATTTTATAAATATATATATATATATATATTTTTTTTTTCTTTTGAGTTGGAGTCTCACTCTTGCCCAGGCTGGAGTGTAGTGGCACAA
>NW_007065363.1:0-482 GCF_000164805.1 Carlito syrichta
CTTGCACTGATAAAGGACTTTGGCAAAGTCTCAGGGTATAAAATAAATGTACAAAAGTCAGTCACATTCCTTACACCAAAAATAAACAAACAGAAACCCAAATAAAAAGCACAATCTCATTCACAATAGTCACACACCAAAAATGAAATACCCTGGCGTCTTCCTAACCAGAAAAGTGAAAGATCTTTACAAAGAAAACTACAAAACACTGCTCAAAGAAATAAAAGATGATACAAACAAATGGAAAAATTGTTAAGATATCCTTCCTACTCAAGACACAGATTTAATGAAATACCCATTAAATTACCAGCCGCATTCTTCTCAGACCTGGATACAACAATACAGGGATCCATAGGGTAACACAAACCACCACACATAGACTAAATAATCTTCAGCAAACAAACAACAACAACAAAAAGCAAAGTAGGAGTCATCACACTCCAAGACCTTAAGCTTTTTTATAAAGTACAATAATCAAAATA
>NW_007065364.1:0-1576 GCF_000164805.1 Carlito syrichta
CTTTTTTTTTTTTTTTTTTAAGTTGGAGTCTCACTCTTTCGCCCAGGCTCCTTCAGCTTTGGTGTTTCCAGAGTTTGGTTCATAATAGTTGCTCAGTAAGTCCTGGCTTCTATGTCCTCACGCCATTCCTAGCAGCCTTGCCCAGCTGCTCGTCTTGTGATAAGACAAGATTCCAGGTCTCCCCACCTCAGGTCCCTTCTTCCATTCTCTCCTCCTACCCATAACTTCCTATGGCTCAGCTCTGATCATGACCAGGGGTTGCTTCCAGGAGACTCGAAAGCTCCTTCTGCCCTCCCTACTTATCTACTTGTGTGTGTGTGTGTGTGTGTGTGTGTGTGTGTGTGTGAGAGAGAGTCTGGGTCTCACTGTGTTGTCCAGGCTGGAGTGCAGCAGTGTGTGTGTGTGTGTGTGTGAGAGTCTGGGTCTCACTGTGTTGCCCAGGCTGGAGTGCAGCAGCACGCTCACAGCCACTGCAGCCTCGACCTGCTGGCTCAGGCAATCCTTCCACCTCAGCCTTCCGCGTAGCTGGAACCACAGGCATGCACCACGACACCCAGCTAATTTTTTGACTTATTGCAGAGACGAGCTCTTGCCAATTTGCCCAGTGTTAGGTCGTACTCCCAGCAGGGGCCTCCAGAATGTGAGCTCAGGCCCGCCAGGTGTGGGTGTCTGGCATGCGATCCGGTGCAGTGAGAAAGGTGCGAAGAATTGCACGGAAGTTAGATGAGAAAACATAGTTTATTTAGAAAGTAAGTTAGAGATTCGCCTCTCCAACATGGGAGAGGGAGCCAAAGCTTAGGAAACATGGCAGCGGCCACAGCTCAACGAGCACACGGCCCCAACAGGGTCTCATAAGGCAATGGCTGCTGGCGGCTCGTGGTGGACTCCGTTTAAGGCTTTCCTTTGGTGGGGGGAGGTCATCAAGGTGATTGGGTGGTGGTCTGCTTCCGTCATCCGGAAGGGGCAGGTAAGCGCAGGACTGACGTCAGGTGATGGGCTGCAGGCAGAGGGGTGGGTTAGTCACAGGACTGCTGCCGGGGGGGTCGGTCTGTCGTCAAGGTCGCCAGGGACGATTAGGTTAGCTTGGGTCTTCTGAGTGGAGGCAAATACTTGAAATAGAAAAGCTCATTCGTACAAAGCAAACTGGGGGCGAGGATTGTAAAACAATTATCAGCAGCTACCTCTGAAAAACAGGTTCTGTCCTTGGATGTCATTAAGGGGAAGTTAAGTGAACTGCTAGAAAAAAGAGATTTAGGGAATGTTAAAATGGCTGCTGGGGGGGAGGAACACCTCATCAACGGTACCTGCATAATGAACGTTTGTATACCTAACCTGGAGTTGTACCCACATCTTTTTTTTTTGTTTTTTTGAGTTGGAGTCTCACTGTCACCCAGACTGGAGGGCAGTGACCGCTCCCGGCCACCACAGCCTTGACCTACCGGGCTCCGACGTTCCTTCTGCCTCAGACTTCCAAGTAGCTGGAACTACAGGTTCACGCTACCACGCCAGGCTAGTTGTTTTTTTTTTTTTAATTTATTGTAGAGACGAGGTCTCGCCAAGTTGCCCAGGCGGGTCT
>NW_007065364.1:2797-3196 GCF_000164805.1 Carlito syrichta
ACAGTGGGACTCCGACTCAAAAAATAAATAAAAAAAACAAAATAGCTGCTCAGCTGGGCGTGGCGGCTTAACCCTGTAATTCCAGCGCTTTGGGAGGCAGAGGTGAGAGGACTGCCCGAGCTCAGGGGTTCGAGACCAGCCTGGGCAAGACGGTGAGGCCTCATCTCTACAACAGATGAAAAGACGTGGCCAGGCGGGGTGGCCCATGCTTGGGGTCCCAGCTACCCGGAGCCCAGCAGGGCGAGGGGGTGGTGGCCCGGGGCGTGCGGGCGACCGAGGGCGGCGCCGACTGCGAGAGGAAGGACAGGCTGCGCGTGGTGCGGGCGGTTCAGCGGCGCCCTGGCACCTGCGAAGCTCTCCCGGCGGCCTTTGCGCTCCCGGCCGGGCGGCCTGCAGGCG
>NW_007065365.1:0-335 GCF_000164805.1 Carlito syrichta
ATTTTTTCTAAGATGGAAGTCTACCATGCCATCAACTCAATCTTATTTATACCTATTTTCAATAAAATCAAATAAATATTTATTTGACAACTGCTTGTAAGGGAAGATGCTGTATTGCACATAAAGAACTATAAAACTTCTTTCTTTCTTTTCTTTTTTTTCAAGTTGGAGTCTCACTCTGTCACCCAGACTGAAGTGCAGTGGCCGCTCCCGGCCACTACAGCCTCGACCTGCTGGGCTCCGGCTAACCTTCCGCCTCAGCCTTCCAAGTAGCTGGAACTACAGGCATGTGCTACCATGCCCGGCTGATTTTTTGGTTTATTGTAGAGATGAGG
>NW_007065366.1:0-308 GCF_000164805.1 Carlito syrichta
AACAAAGACAGTACCACATGTTCTCACTCATAAGTGGACCCTAAATATTTACCATAACACCATAAGAAAGGGATTAGCAGTAGCAGGATACCGCCGGGGTGGGGCACACAACATCAATAAGGGTACCTGATCTCAAACCAGGAGAAGTGGGGACCAAAGGAAGGCCCAAACTTTACCTGAATGATGACCAATTGTATACCTAATCCTGAATTGTATCCCACATCTTTGAAAAAAAAAAAGTTAGCACTGTAGAAACCAAATAAAAATATTTTTGATGCATTTTAAAAAATAAATAAAATACACATGCT
>NW_007065367.1:0-437 GCF_000164805.1 Carlito syrichta
GCTGTGCTTCTCATTTTCAGAATACTGCCAAGGAATACCAAGCTTGTCTCATGCATCGACTAGAACTTTTGAGCCCTTGAGGATGTTGTCAAAGATGGTGTCAAGGAACTCGAGCAGTGCCTTCTGGTCGAACTCACGGCCTTGGATTATGCGTATCTGCTTGAGGAAGGTGGACTTGTGGGTCTCACCCGCGCCCAGCAGCAGGATATTTTTTCTTTTTTTACCTTTTATTTTTTTTTTAGTTGGAGTCTCACTCTGTCACCCAGACTGGAGTACAATGGCCGCTCCCAGTCACCGCAGCCTCAATCTGCTGAGCTCCGGTGATCCTTCCACCTCAGCCTTCCAAGTAGCTGGAACTACAGGCAGGTCTTACCACGCCAGCTAATTTTTGATTTATTGTAGAGATGAGGTCTCACCAAGTTGCCCAGGCAGGTCTC
>NW_007065368.1:0-308 GCF_000164805.1 Carlito syrichta
GGCTTAACTAGTTATCCAGTTGGCTAGTCAACTGACTTAACTAGCTCTCTAACTCTCTAGCCATCTGGATAGCCAACTTTCTGTAACTAGCTGACTTAATTAGCTAGCCAGCAGGCTAGCCATCTGACTTAACTAGATCACTACCTAGCTAGACAGCCGTTTAGTCAACTGACTTAACTAGTTGTTTTAACTAGCTGGTCTGCTTTTTAGCCCGTTGAATTAACTAGTTTGCTACATAGCTAGTCAGTTGGCTATCCAGCTGAATTAACTAGGTGACATCTTGCTAGCAAGCCGTCTAGTGAGCTGAC
>NW_007065369.1:0-307 GCF_000164805.1 Carlito syrichta
ACAGTCTACTCCAAGATAGCTGGTTACTACTGCCCTCGTGCCCGCTGGAGGAGTGGCTGGAACATGTCACCATTCTACATCTACAAGGGACTTTTATAGAACTGTCGCCTGCAGAAATCTTCACCCTCAGCGCCTATCTCTAGGCCCTGTTCTGGATGGTACTGTGCCCTTCCCTCACCTCACCCCACAACGCCCACATCCAGCAGGAAGCAGTCAGAAAGAATAATGATGCCCCTCTCCCAAATAAACAGAAAAGGTGGGAATGAAAGGCACAGGGAACAGTCAGAAGGGAGTCTCCCAAGATGGC
>NW_007065370.1:0-382 GCF_000164805.1 Carlito syrichta
AATTAATAATTTTTTTAAAAGATTACCTATAAAGACTCTTATGCCTTTTGGTTTACAGTTGGACTCTAATTCTAAAAAAGACTTGTATAAACAAATTAAATCTCAAGAATACCAAACATACCATAGAGGATTGTGGAGTTGCTTGGTTCCTTACTTATTCACCTGATTCAAGTTATTAAAAGTAAAATATGGCCTGGAACAATTCAAAAATCTACAGGAAAATGAAAAGATATATGGTTCATAAGTTCAAACACAGTTCTTATTCTAAAAGTCACTGGAATTTTATAATTTAACAAATTACTTAGAAAATATTAAAGAACAGAGGATCGTATGTTCTCACTCATAAGCAGACCTTGAACAATTATAATACTATAAGAAAGGG
>NW_007065371.1:0-305 GCF_000164805.1 Carlito syrichta
CCTGTTTGCTAGTCAGCTGAATTAACTAGCTTGTTATATATCTAGCCAGCTGACTAGACAGCTGACTAAACTAGGTGACTTAACTAACTAGTCAGCTGTCTTGCCAACTGACTTAATTAGCAAGCTACCTAGCTATCCAGCTGTCTTACCTAGGTGACTTAACTAGCTAGCCAGCGAATTAGACAGCTGACTTAACTATCTAGCTACTAGTTAGCCAGCTGTCTAGTCAGCTGACTAAACTAGGTGACTTAACTATCTAGCCTGCTGTCTAGCAGGCTGACGTAACAGCTTAGGTACCTAACTAG
>NW_007065372.1:0-353 GCF_000164805.1 Carlito syrichta
CTGACTTAATGTGTTGGCTATACTGCTAGGCAGCTAACTAGCCAGGTGACTTAACTAACTAGCAAACTGAATTAACTAGCTGACTTCACTAGTTAGCTACATAACTAGAAAGCTGACTTAACTAGCTGATTTAACTAGCTAGCTAAATAGGTAGCTATCATATAGCTAGCTGATTCAAATAGCTAGGTAGGTGACATATCTAGCATACTTAACTAGCTAGCACCCTAGCTACCCAACTTACTCAACTAGCTCAAATAACTAGCAAGCCTGCTGGCTACCCATAAGACTTAACCAGCTTTTTACTTTGATAGCCAGCTGGCTAGACAACTGACTTAATTAGCTGAATTAACTAG
>NW_007065373.1:0-305 GCF_000164805.1 Carlito syrichta
CTGCACTCCAGTCTGGGCGACAGAGTGAGGCTCCAACTCAAAAAAAAAAAGAAAAGAAATCAATATAATGTACTATATTAACCACATAAGGGAGATAAAACTTATGAATACTTAAAGAGATATAGAAAAGATATTTTATCAGATCTCATGCCCATTTATACTTTAAAAAATTTCAGCAAACCAAGAACAGTAAGGAAAATTCTCAGATCAAGGGAACAGAATGGAGAACCCAGAAACTGACCCCCACACATATGGCCGATTGATTCTTGACCATGGCAATTCAGTAGAGAGAGAGAAAAAAAAGA
>NW_007065374.1:0-2028 GCF_000164805.1 Carlito syrichta
GAGTCTGGGGCTAGCCTAGGAAACAGCAAGACTCCCAGCTCTACCAAAAAAAATTTTTTTGAGTCAGAGTCTCACTCTGTTGCTCAGGCTGGAGTGCAGTGGCATGCTCATGGCTATTGCAATCTTGACCTGTCGGACTCAGGTGATCCTTCTGCCTCAGCCAAAAGTAACTGGAACTGCATATGTGTGCCACCATGCCCCGCTAATGGTTTGATTTATTGTAAAGGTGAGGTGTCGCCATGTTGCCCAGGCGGGTCTCGAACCTGTGGGCTCAGGCAGTCCTCTCGTCTCCACCTTCCGAAGTGTTGGGATTGCAGTCATGAACCACCACGCCCGGCGAAAAAAATGTAAAAAAAAATTAGCTAGAGGTGTGGGGAGTTATGCACACCTGAGGTCCCAGCTACTCGAGAGGCTGAGGCAGGAAGATTGCTGAAGGCTGGGAGTTTGAGACCAGCCTGGACAACATGAGATCTCATCTTTGCAAAAAAATTAGAAAATTAGCCGGGCTTAGTGGCTCATGCTTGTAGTCTCAGATAGTCGAAAGGCTGAGGTGGGAGGATCACCTGAGCCCAGGAGGTCGAGGCTGTGGTGAGCTATGATTGTGCCGCTGCACTCCAACCTGGGCAACAGAGGGAGACCCCTCCCCACACAAATCAAAACCGGCTGAGCACAGTGGCTTCTGCCCGTAATCCAGCACTTTGGGAGGCAGAGGCCAGAGGATCTCCTGAGCTCATGAATTCAAGACTAGTCTGGGCAACATGGTGAGACCTCGCCTCTACAATAAAAAAAAAGGAAAATAGCCGGGCAGGGTGGTGTGGGCCTGTAGTTCCAGCTATATGGATGACTAGAGGCGGAAGAACCACCTGAGCCCAGCAGGAGCCCAGCAGGCCGAGGCTGTCATGGCCTTGGCGTGCCACTGCACTCCAGCCTGGGTAACAGAGGGAGACTCCGACTCAAACACAAACAAAACAAAACAAGAAAAGCCTTCGAAGACAAGGTGGAGTGAGCCAAGGAAGTGTCCAGAGGAAGGGCATTCCAGGTCGAAGTGAGAAAGGCTTCGGTGAGGAACCTTCCCTGGTAGGGTTGAGGCTAGGGGTGGGGGATGGGGGCGTCTGAAGTAAAGTGGCCGGTGGGGAGTGGTGAGGAGCAACCCAGCGACTGCTCGGAACACGGTCCTGCAGGGCTGCGGCTGTGGCCGGCTGGAAGAGGACATCTAGCCGGGCTCGGTGGCTCAAACTGGAATCCTGCGCTTTGGGAGGCCGAGGTGAGTGAATGGCCAGAGCCCGTGGGCTCGGGACCAGCCTGGGCAACTTGGCAAGACCTCATCTCTACAATAAGTCAAAAATTCCCCGGGCGTGGAAGCAAGCACCTGTAGTTCCAGCTCCTTGGAAGGCTGAGGCGGCAGGATCGCCGGAGCCCAGCCGGTCGAGGCTGCGGTGGCCGGGATCGGCCACTGCACTCCCGTCTGGGCGACAGAGTGAGACTCCAACTCAAAAAAAGAAAAAAAAGAGGAGAACTGCAGAAAAGAACTCGGAGCGCACCAAGGACTTGACGACGGGACCCTGGGCGACACAGCAGTGCCATCGCAGAGCACCGGAGGAAGGTGTGGCTTCTCCATGGGGGCAGCAGGAATGCGAACAGAGAGCGACCCGGAGTCCCAGGCCTCTGCATTCGTTCCCGGATTGGCGTGGGTAGAACGCCCGTGGCTCTGGCAACTGCAAAGGCAGATTTGCCGTCGACGGGGACAGGAGCGGCGCTCCCCAGGCAAAGCCAGCCTGCGATGGGTGGGAGGCTGGCGGCACGGGAGACAGGGACGGGTTGGGGGCTCAGCAGTGTGAGTCTGGGCCAAGTTCGGGTGTCCACATACCCAGAGGCAGGGTCGCAGGAGTTTGGGGGCTGAGGGGACAGAGACTTGACGTCACCGGCATCAGAAGCAGCAACAGCGCTGATGATCATCAGGCGGTGAGGCCGCCCCGCCGTGTGTCCGGAGCCTCAGGCCTCACGATGGGTGCTCCGTGTCACCTTGGG
>NW_007065375.1:0-477 GCF_000164805.1 Carlito syrichta
GAGATTGGGACTGTGTGAAATAAAATGGAATGGAGAGGAATTAAATGGATATGAGTAAAGTGGAATGACATGGAACAGAATGGAATAAATATACTGAAAAGGAATAGAGAGGAGAGGAATGGACTGAAATGAAGAGTAATGGAAAGGAAAGGAATGGAATGGAATTAAATGGATTGGAGAGGAATAGAATGGAGAGAAATGGAACAGAGAAATGGAAAGGGTAGGAATGGAATGGAAAGGAAAAGAATGGAATGGAATGGAAATGGATCGACAGCAATGAATTGAAAGGAATGGAGTAGAGTGGAATCTATTAAAATGGAGAGGAATGGAATGGATAGGAATGGAATAGAACCGAATGGAATGGAAAGGAATGGAGAGGAATGGAATGCAATGGAAAGAAATAGAAAGAAGAGGAATAGAATGGAGAATACTGGAATGGATAGAATTGAAATTGAATGGAAAAGAAAGGAGTGGAAA
>NW_007065376.1:0-304 GCF_000164805.1 Carlito syrichta
ACTTGAGTGTGAGGGGCCGAGAGAAGGGGAGACACGGGGACAGATGCCCTATGAGGAGCTAGGAGGAACCATCACCTCAGGTCTCAGGTCTCCGCAAAATCCAGGCTAGAAAACACAGGAGCTTTCAAGTGGTGGCACAGCTGCTGAGATGCAGAATTTCCTTCCAACACATATGATTAGGGTTTGGGCACTCTCTTCCTTTCTCCCAAAGAGACCAGCAATGGTGCTGGCTACGAAATAACACAACTAGCCGGGCTCGGTGGCTCAGCCTGTAATCCCGCGCCTTGGGAGGCTGAGGTGAGTG
>NW_007065377.1:0-329 GCF_000164805.1 Carlito syrichta
CCTCTCTATTCCATTCCATTTCTCTCCATTCCATTACTCTCCATTCCATTCCTGTCCTCTCCATTCCATTCCTGTCCATTTCATTCCATTCCACTGCATTCCATTCCATTCCTCCCCATTCCATTCCATTCCATTCCTCTCCATTCTTTGCAATTTCTCTTCATTCTATTCCTTTCCATTCCATTCCATTCGAATCAATTCCTAACCATTACATTCCGTTCCTCTCACTGCATTCCATTTCTTGGTATTCCATGCCCTTCCATTCCATTCCATTCGTCTCCATTCCATTCCACTCCATTCCTCTGCATTTCATTTCATTCCATTCCTCG
>NW_007065378.1:0-303 GCF_000164805.1 Carlito syrichta
ATTTCCAGGCTGGAATGGATGACATGGTGTGGAGGTTGGAGTTGGCAGTACAGCACAGATGTTGGTGTGGACAAGGTCCTGCACCCACTGTAAAGAATGGTGATACTTTAACAGAGATTGATTAGTAATGTTTTTAAGAATAGGATCCTATAAATGGGGTAACAGAGTAAGGGGTCTTCCAAATATGATTTCATAAGGAGTAAACACAGCCTTGTACAGGGTATATCTAGCTTGAAGGAGAGCTAAAGGTAAGAGAGCTATCTACTTTTCACTGGTTTTTTTTTTTTTTTGAGTTGGAGTCTC
>NW_007065379.1:0-303 GCF_000164805.1 Carlito syrichta
TTTCAGATCATAATGGAATTATTCCAGATCAAAATTCGAAAGAAACTGAAAAAATTCTTAAATAGTCGGAGGTTAAACAACACATTTCTAAGCAACAAGTGGGTCATGAGGAGATATCAAGAGAAATTAAAAATATATTTTTAATATATATATTTAATTTAAAGGAAATATATATTTAATTAAAATATATATTTAATTTAAAGGAAAATACAATTTATTAAAATGTGTGACATGCAACAAAAACAGTGCTTAGAGGGACATTTATAGCATTGAATACATGTATTAGAAAAAAGAGAGATAAAA
>NW_007065380.1:0-303 GCF_000164805.1 Carlito syrichta
CCGTTGCATTCTATTCCACCCAAGTCCATTCGATTCCTCTCCATTCCACTCCCATCCATTCCTCTCCATTCTATTCTTTTCCAGTCTATTTCATTCTTCAAAATTCGATTCCATTCCATTACATTCCTCTCCATTCCATTCCTCTCCATTCCATTCCATTACGTTCCATTCCTCTCCACATCATTCCATTCCTCTCCATTCCATTCCATCCTATTCCTTTCCTCTCCATTCCATCCATTCCACTAATCTCTATTCCATTTCCTTCCATTCCATTTCATTTCTCACGATTCTTTTCCATTCTTC
>NW_007065381.1:0-303 GCF_000164805.1 Carlito syrichta
CAGGAGCGGGTCCTCACTGGAGGGGGATGTTGGCCAAGGCTGGAGGGAGTTCCATGGGGATGGGGAAGAGGAAGAAGACTTCCAAGTGCCTCTCAGGCCCTGCTTTGACTCAGCCCTGCATTGAGAAGAGTCGCCACTGAGGCAGAAGTTGCTGTTTCCCCAGGGATCTCTTTGAAGTGGAGGCACAGGCGCCCTCAAAGATCAAGGATGTTTCCCCACAGCAGTGGCTTTGTTTTTGTTGTTTTTGTTTGTTTTTTTTGAGTTGGAGTCTCATTCTGTCGCCCAGACTGGAGTGCAGTGGCC
>NW_007065382.1:0-303 GCF_000164805.1 Carlito syrichta
TAGTTATGTGAGATGGCTAGCTATGAGGCTATCTTGTTATGTCACCTATTTAAGTCACCTCACTATCCAGCTGTGTAGCTAGGTAGCTAGGTAGTTAAGTCTGTTGACTAGACAGCTGGCTACTTCGCTAAGTCAACTTAAGTCAGCTGGCTAGGCTGCTGGCTAGGTAGGTAGCTAGGCAAGTAAGTCATCTGGCTAGCCACCTGGCAAGCTAATTAATTCAGCTTGTTTAGTCAGCTGGCTAACCAGCTAGCTAGCTAGTTATTTCAGCTCATTAAGTCAGTTGTCTAGCCAGCTCACATA
>NW_007065383.1:0-303 GCF_000164805.1 Carlito syrichta
ACTCACCTCAGCCTCCCAAAGTGCTGGGATTACAGGCTGAGCCACCGAGCCCGGCTAGGAACCAGATATCTTACCCTGACTTGGAAATGACATGGCCTTACTTTCATCATGGTCACAAGTGCCCCCAGATTTAAGGGGAGAGATTCTATCTCTCATCAGGAGGAACATCGAAGTCACCTTGTAAGAGGGTGTAGCGTGGGCCATTTTGGAAAAAGTAATCTGCCACAAAGACCTGTAAGAGCCCAAAGACCTGTAAGAGCCCAAATACTGAAGATATTACAATCTCCAAATGTATTTCAAATA
>NW_007065384.1:0-302 GCF_000164805.1 Carlito syrichta
CTACCAAAAAAAAAAAAAAAATCAAAACATTAGCTAGGTGCACACCTATGATGCACGCCTGTGGTCCCAGCTACTCAGGAGGTTGAAGTGGAAGGATGGTCTGAGCCGAGGAGATCAAGGCTGTGGTGAGCTGTGATAGTGAGACCCCTATGTCTATTAAAATAATAATAATAATAATAATAATAATAATTGAATAGTCCCACCAGATTTGAATTGTCTATCTGGAAATTTATTTTTATGTATTTATTTAAACATATTTTTTATTATAAAATTGTGGGGTACAGTTAAGGGTTAGGTATACA
>NW_007065385.1:0-423 GCF_000164805.1 Carlito syrichta
TGTGATTGAGAAGAATGAAATGGAATAAATGGAACTGAGAAGAATGGAATGGAATGGAAAGGAATGGAGAGAAGTGGAAGGGAGAGGAATGGAGAGGAATGGATTGGGCTGGAATGAAATGGATTGGATGGAATGTAATAGAATAGAATGGAATGGATAGAAATGGTATGGAAAGAATGCAGTGGAATACAGGAATGGAATGGAATGGTGAGGAATGGAATGGAGAAGAATGGAATAGAGTGAAATGCATTGGAATTGAATGGAATGATATGGAATCAAATGGAGAGGAACAGATTGGTGTGGTGTGGAATAAAATGGAATAGAGAGGAAAGGAATGTAGATGGATTAAGTGAAATGGAATACAACAGAATGGAATAAAATATAGTTTAACGGAATGGAGGGGAGTGGAATGGAGGGAAATGA
>NW_007065386.1:0-335 GCF_000164805.1 Carlito syrichta
ATGGAATAGAGAGAAATGGAAGGAGAGGAATGGAATGGAATGGAGAGGAATAGAATCGAATGGAATGGATCGGAAAGCAATGGAGAGGAATGGAATGGAATGGACAGGAATGGAATGGAATGGAAGGCAAAGGAGTGAAGAGGAATGGAATGGAGAGAATAGGAATGGATGGAATGGAATTGATTAAAGAGTAATGCAATGGAATGGAGTGCAATGGAATGATGAGGAGTGGAATGGAGAGGAATTGAATGGGTAGGAATGGAATGGAACAGAATGGAAAGGAGATGAATGGAGTGGAAAGGAATACAATGGAATGGAAAGGAGAGGAATGGAAT
>NW_007065387.1:0-301 GCF_000164805.1 Carlito syrichta
CAGGGAGGCCCCGGATGTGGAGGACATCGCTCGTGCTCTGGCCTCTGCCCATCAGAGCCACTGTCAGGTCCAGAGCCCACGAATCGCAGGAACCAGCGTTTCAAGAAGCGACCGGCCTTTAAGGTCAGGAATTGTCCTCATCCCTTGAGACAGCTGGCAAAGGCTCAGGAAGGATCTCAGGAGAAAGGGGAGCAGATTAGGGTGTTGGCCACACCCGGGGGCCTTGTCAGCACTGCATGGTTGTGCTCACATGTGCACAGGCTCACGCACGCTCCTTCCTGCGGTCCCCAGGCGCCAGCAG
>NW_007065388.1:0-403 GCF_000164805.1 Carlito syrichta
AACCATCTGGCTTAAGTAGCTAGCTCCCTGGCTGGCTACCTGGCTAGGGAGCCTGCCAGTTGGCTTAATTAGGCAGCCTCCTGGCTGGACAGTCAGGTAGTCAGCTGACTTAAATAGCCGGCAACCCTGCTGGTCAGACATCTAGTCAGTCGGCTTAACTAGCTGGCCACCTATCTGACAAGTCTGCTAACCAGTTGGCATAACTTGCCAGCCATTTAGGTAGCCATCTGGCTAACTAACTGACTTAACTAGCTGAATTAACTAGATAGCCATCCAGTTAGCCAGCTGGCTTTACTAGCTAGCCTCCTAGCTAGCCAGCCGTCTAGACAGCTCACTTAACTCACTCATTTAACTAGGTAGCCAGCTGACTTAACTAGCCAGCTACCTACCTATCCACGTGGCT
>NW_007065389.1:0-336 GCF_000164805.1 Carlito syrichta
CCTCTAACACCATCATAACTGGGGACTTTAATACCCCACTCACAACCCTCGACAGATCATCAGGACAAAAAAATCAGCAATGAGATCTGGAACCTCAGTGGGACTCTGGACCAAATGGACTTAATTGATACCTACAGAACACTCCTTCCAAAGACCAGAGAATACACATTCTACTCATCACCACATGGAACGCATTCCAAGATCCACCACATAATTGGACATAAGTCAAGCATAAGCAAATTTAAAAGGACCAAAATTCTAGCATGCATCTTCTCGGACCACAGTGGAATAAAAGTAAACATTAACACCAACAAGGTCCCCCCAAAACCCACAAAG
>NW_007065390.1:0-576 GCF_000164805.1 Carlito syrichta
GGTGGGTCTCGAACCCGCGGGTTCAGGCAGTCCACTCACCTCAGCCTCCCAAGGCGCGGGATTACAGGCTGAGCCACTGAGCCCGGCTTAAAATTTTTTTATAAAGGTGAGATTTCTCTCTGTTTCCCAGGCTGGTCTCAAACTCCTAGGCCCAAGTGATCCTCCTACTTCTGCCTCCCAAAGTGCTGGGATTACAGACTGAGCCACTACTCCTGGCCCCCTGCATATTCTTGTTAATAAAATACAGCCTAGAGTCCCCTGGGCCAGCTAATAACAGGTCTCACGGTCCCCTGCCCCAAGCCTGATAGGAATCCTAGTTTTAAGACTGGGGCCGAGCCGGGCTCAGTGGCTCAGCCTGTAATCCCGTGCCTTTGGGAGGTTAAAGTGAGTGGATTGCCTGAGCTCGCAGGTTCTAGACCTGCCTGGGCAACTTGGCGAGACCTCATCTCCACAATAAATCAAAAATTAGCCGGGTGTGGTAGTGCGCCCCTGCAGTTCCAGCTACTTGGAAGGCTGAGGCGGAAGGATCGCCGGAGCCCAGCGGGTTGAGGCTGTGGTATCCGGGAGCGGCCGCTG
>NW_007065391.1:0-343 GCF_000164805.1 Carlito syrichta
ATAGTACCATTATGATAATATTCAAAAAGTCATACTGAACTAAGAAACTGAGCAATTGCTCTATCCAGAATACTTCCTTGCATTGTTATAATTTTAAGGTAGTTATATTCGGAATATATATATATATATATAGATTCCAATATATATATATAGTCATCTATGCAACATACAATGTGTTATCTTTAGAGGGTACTGAGGTCATACTAGAAAGTGTTTGTTGTGTTTGAGCCAGGAGAAGATATTAGTTCTTTTTCCCCCTCAGAATTGAATAGTTTATATAGTATGATTTAAACAGTTCTTTGCTCTATGTGAGTTATTTCTGCTAAAAAAAGTATAAGTATCC
>NW_007065392.1:0-422 GCF_000164805.1 Carlito syrichta
AATGGAATGGATTGGAGTGGAATAGAAAGGAATTGTAGGTAGAAAATTGAATGGAAATTCAAGGAATTGAATGAAAGGAATGGAAAGGAATGGAAAGTGATGGGATGGAATTTAGAGACATGTGATGGAAAAGAATGAAATGGAATAAATGGAATTGAGAAGAACTGAATGGAGTGGAATGGAAAGGAATGGAATGGAGAGGAAAGAAAAGGAATGGAACGGAATGGAGAGGGAAGGATTGGACTGGAATGAAATGGAGTGGAATGGAATGGAATGGAATAGAGTAGAATGGAATGGAGAGGAATGGGTTGGAATGGAAATAATGCAATGGAATACAGGAATGGAATGGAATGGTGAGGAATGGAATGGAGAGGAATGGAATGGAGGGGAATTGTTTGGAATTGAATGGAATGGTATGGAAT
>NW_007065393.1:0-732 GCF_000164805.1 Carlito syrichta
GCTGGATAGACAGTTGACTAGCTGGTTAACTCAGCTTGTTTAGCCAGCTGGAAACCAGCTAGCTAACTAGTTAAGTCAGCTCGTTAAGTCAGTTGGCTATATGGCAAGCTAGTTAATTCAGCTGTCTAGCAAGCAGGCCAGCTATTTAAGTCATCTAATTAAGTTAGCTGGCTAGCCAGCTGGCTAGCTAGGTAGTGAGGTTTCTAAGGCAATTGACTAGCCAGCTGGATAGTTAATTAAGTCAGCTAGTTAAATCTACTGACTAGTCAGTTAGCTAGTTAGTTAGAGAGCTAGTTAAGTCAGCTGGGAAGCTAGCTGGCTAACTAGTTAAGTCAGTTAGTTTTGTCAACTTGCTAGCTGCTTAAGACAACTAGTTCAATTAGTTGACTAGCCAGCTGGATAGGTAGGTACCAAGCTAGTTATGTCAGCTGGCTAGCCAGCTGGCTAGCTAGTTAAGTCAGCTAGTTAATTCATCTGGCTTCCTATCTGGCTAGCTAGTTAAGTCAGCTGGCTAGTCGTCTGGCCAGCTGGTTAATTCAGCTAGTTAATTCAGCTGGCCAGCCAGATGGTTAGCTAGTTAAATCAGATAGATAAGTCAGCTGGATAGCTAGTTGAGTCAGTTATTTAAGTCAGTTGGCTAGCCAGCTGCCTCTCTGGGTAGCTGACTACTTTAATCAGCTGACTAGCCAGCTGTCTAGCTAGTTAAGTCACCTATGTAAGTCAGCTTGTTTG
>NW_007065394.1:0-549 GCF_000164805.1 Carlito syrichta
TGTATTATCTTTTTGTCTTCTATGTCCTGGATTTGGGCTTTTAATTTGGTGATCTGGATTCTTCTGCTGAAATTAGGGTTTTTGTGGTCTTGATTTTTTCCTTAGATGGCTTGTTAGGCTGTTAATTTGTGATCCTTCCATTTTCTTCATGCGTGTTTGTAGGGATATAAATTCCCCTCTTACTACAGATTTCATGGCATTCCAGAGATTTTGGTAAGATGTTTCTTCATTTACATTTGTTTCCAGATATCTTTTGATCTCTGTTTTGATTTCATCATTGACCCAGGAGTTGTTTAGAATCATACTGTTTGGTATCCATGTCTTTGTGGGTTTTGAGGGGACCTTGTTGATGTTAATGTTTATTTTTATTCCACTGTGGTCTGAGAAGGCGCATGGTAAAATTTCGGTTCTTTTAAATTTGCTTATGCTTGATTTATGGCCAAGTATTTGATCGATCTGAGAATACGTTCCATGCAGTGATGAGTAGAGTGTGTATTCTGTGGTCTTTGGATGGAGTGTTCTGTAGGTATCAATTGAGTCCATTTGGTC
>NW_007065394.1:1850-102824 GCF_000164805.1 Carlito syrichta
CTCTTAGGTTCAGTCTCTTGAAGTAATTGCTCATCTCTTGAAGGTTTTGTTCTGTCTTTTGGAGCTTATTTTCTGTATTTTTTAAGAGTTTGGTTTAGTTCTATGTTTTGGTCCTCAAGCTCTGAGATTCTTTCTTCTGCTTGGGTAATTCTGCTTTCCATGCTTATAGTTTGTTATTTATTTTATTCACCATATTCTTTATTACTTTTATCTCAGATATCAGCTCCTTCCTAGTTTCTTCTTGTCTCTCCTCAATTCTTTTTAATCTCTCCATTAATGTCTTGATACCTAGGTTTGTAGTTTGAAACCATTCTGGGGGCTCTTCATTGTTTGCATTCCGAAGTCTGTTTTCTCAGTGTCTGCCTTCCCAGGGGTCTGGGAGAGACCCATATTTTTCTTTTGGTTTTTCTTCATTTGTGTAGAATTTTTTTCTCTCTCCCCCCTTCCCTCCCCTTCTTTAATGCTGTTTTTCAGGGAAGGTGGGGTTGGCTTTGTTTCACTTGTGCAATATCCTGTTCTTCCTTATGAGGGTCCTCTAACTTTGTTCACTTTTGAGGTTGGAGTGTGGGCTGCAGGCTGTACTTTTTGCAGTTTTGAGGTTTAATTGAGGGGGAAGCTGTGGTTCAGAATGTATATGCTGATTCTAGCATCCACCAACAGGTGTATGAGCACACTGGAACCTATTTCCCACTGCCCTACAATCTGTCTGTGCTGCAGTATGTTTTTTTTTTTGGTCCTTGGATTAAAAGGAGGTACAAAAGAGGAAAATAATGGAGGAAAGGGGGGTCAATAGGAAGTTAGAAGGAGAGAAGAGTGAGAAGGAAAACAGATATACATACCAACTAACAGGTGAGAAAGAGACACAAGGCCAGAGAGAAGTGAAAAAAAAAAACCACATAAGAAAGATTCCCTAAAGAATACTTGTAGTTACACAGACAGACCAGTAAAATCATGAAAAAGTGTAAGTGAGAAAGCAAATAAAAGTGAGCAAAAGAAACAGTCAAAATGATAAAATCAAAAGTCAAAATAAGAGATCAGACTAGCTCTGATCTCCAATCTCTCCCCTTTGTTTTTGTTGCATGTCTAAAGTCACTTCAGCTCTGATCTCCAATCTCTCCCCTTTGTTTTTGTTGCAGGCAGCTAGGTTTACTAACAGTTTGGGTTTGGTTTTTTTTAGACTGCTGCCTGGGAGGTTTGCAATGCTTAGTTGCTTTTGTCTGATTCAGCATAGGGTTGGGGCTTTGTCTTCCGTTACCTTAGGAACTGAGGTGGGGCTGCTGATAGGTGGGCAGGGCAATACAAATCTCTGCCTGGAGAATGGCCGAGGTGGCAGTTTCACTTTTTTGGATCTTTTCTCTCTGCTTGTCTAGGTCCCCAAGCATGGAGTCGCGTGCTGAGTGCCTCAGCCAGGGTGGTCCCAGAGCTCCAGAGCTCCAAAGTTCCAAAGGGCAGGTGGTGAGCAGCGAGAGTGGCCCTGGGCCCCCCATAGGGTACTTCAGCCAGAAATGGAACCGGTGTCTCTGAGGGGTGGGTGCCCAGAGCCTCCCTGAGTGACCGGTGGCTTGTTGCTGGGTGCTGGGCAAGAGACAATGTAGCCAGGGAGGGAGGTGAGACCCGAGATTCCTGCATAGGTGGGAGTCACGTATGGTGGAGCAGCAGCAGCTGGGGGCTGCAATATCCAGCCCTCCTGGAACCGAAGGTCCCCAGGCCTTGGACCAGTGCCACTGGTGGTGGGTGGGGGTATGGGGGAAGAAAAGTAAGAGTCTTCTTGGGAACTCACATTTGGAGAATCTCACAATTTCACCTATGCCGTCACCATCTTACCGGATCTCCTGGTTCCATGTTTTTGCTGTTGTGAATAGTGCTTCCGTAAACATATCCATGCAGTTGTCTTTTGGGTAGAGTGATTTATGTTCCTCTGGTATATTCCCAGTAGTGGGATTTCTGGGTCACATGGTAGCTCAATTTTTAGCTCTTGATAAAACATCATGCTGCTTTCCACAAAAGTTGAACTAACTTTCATTCCTACCAACAGTGTAGAAGCATTTCCTCTTCCCCATAACCTCGCCAATACCTGTTGTTGCTGTTTGACTTTTTATGATAGCCATCCTGACCAATGTGAAGTGATATCTCATTGTAGTTTTGATTTGTATTTCACTTTAGAGACTTTTACTAACACATATATTTGTTTCCATTCAGAATTTGCCTTATTTTAGCCATGAATGAAATCAGATTTGAGCCAGGAGCCTTCCTCAAATGCAAACCATGAGCACCTCCAAAATGTACTCTGCTTAGAACTACAAAATGTGGATTTGGGAGTAGTTTTCAAGAGGAGGCTGTTGCTAACATCTTAGGAGATCCTGTGACTGGTGCTTAAAACAGCTGTCCTCAGCCAGGTACTGACAAATATATTTGATGGATGTTGTTCCCAGATTTCTGGAACCACAAAAAGCAAAGTCTGGGTACCAAATAACAGAACAATGGGTTTAAATTGGAAACATGCATTTTTGTCATCACCATTCAATGTAATGCACAGCAATAAAAATTACACTTTTGCTGGAAGCAGAATGAAATTTGAAAAGTCATATTCACTCCATAATTAAGGAAAGCTTCATGGTTTGAATCATACCCCTGTAGAGCATAAAACCAGGTGAAAGTTGGCTAGCTAATCCTCATCAGAAGGATGATTTAAACCAAGACACACAGGCCAATCTTTCTTGCAGTTGATGATAGTAGATGCTTGTGATTTTCTAACAAAAGAGGTCTAAGGAGTAATCCTAAAAGGCAGGACCATATTGCAGTAATAATAACAACAAAAATAAATTCATTTCTATACATAGAACTCAAAAAAAAGTCTATTATCCACTGTTTAGGGGTCTGAGAGATCTCAGACTTTTTTTTTCTGACAATTTTATTGAGGATGTACCACAGGTATGTACAGTTTATTTCAATCTTACAGATGAATTATTTTTTCAGTTGAATGAACTGTCATTGTGGGACAATTCGGAGTGATGGGAATGTCACGAAAAAGTTATATTTCTCTGCACAAAACCTGCTTGTTTTACAAACACAGCATAAGATGGATGGAAAGGAGACTAGGAAGGGAGCAGTTACCCATCTGATTTGTCTGGCAAATGATGTAGGAGGAAGGAGTATGGAAACAATTTACATGTTACTACTGTTTGCTGTCTTACTGACACCTCATCTAGTCCGAATAATAATAATAGATGCTATATATTGTGTGCGGGCTTATTTGCAGTAAAGCCTCTTATACTAATATCATAATATGCCTGTGAGATAGAGGTGTGATTCCTATCTTTCAGATTATACTCAGGTCACCTGGATGGGCAGATCAGAAATTTAAACTTATGTTTCTTTGACTCCAAAGGATCTTAACATGAAGATAAAAATTCCTCCTTCAAAGGGCTGTTGTGAGGTCTAAATGAACCATAATGCATGTAGTATAGCAATAAATGGTCTTGGTCCCTAGCAAGAGCTCAGGGAGAGATCCCTCGTTGTCATTGTAATAATCATTGTTTACATTACTATGATACCTTTCAGTTCTACCTCTACACCCTCCTGTAATTCTTCAGTTTCTGCCATTAATACTAATTGGTAATAATAATAACGATGGCTACATAGAGCCAGACTCTGGTTCCAAACCTATCTTGGTCTCACAGAAAGAGGACTTGCTAAACAGTGGTAATTTGAGGAGTAACATAGGAGCAGGTTTGACAGCTGACTTACGTTCCAGTCATTTGTCATTTCCTGCTTCTCTCTGCACTCACTATGACTACAGAAGTCACGTGAGAGGCCACTTGAAGGAAACTTCCTGTCACTCCTTGTAAACACACACCAGATGTGCCTTTTACTTTGGCTTCTCCGGGCCAGGGTTCACCCCAGGGCAGGAAGCAGGTCGGTTGTGTCCACTTTACACCTGCCCCAGAGCCCACAGACAGCTGAGCCTCAAGGCCTGTGACCCACAGCACCTCCTGGACCAGAGTTTGGACTTAACAGATCTTCATTTTGCTTGCCACTCTGAGAGAAATCAGACATAGAGTTGTCATATTTTATTAATAATGTACTAATTATTGTTACTATGCAGATGAATACTGCTTTGGAAGCAAAAAAAAAAAAAAAATCAGAAAAGTACCTTGTAGTGTCCTGTTCTTTAGGTTGCCTCATGGACATGAATAATTTTGTCACAGTTATCAATTACTATGTAACAAAACACTCTAAACCTTAGTGGCTTAAAAAAACCCACCTAATTTATTGTTTCTCATGATTCTGTGGCTCCATCAGGTGGATCATTTGCCAGTTTCACATAGGCCAAAAAGCGACCGCATCCAGCAGGCAGGGTGGCTGGAGGCAAGACTCAGCCGAGACGGGATGGCTGACAGGCTGGGCCTTTCTCCTCACACATTATTTTTAAAAAATTCCAGCTTTTTTCACAGTGCGGCAATCTCAGGGTTGTCTTCCAAGAGAGGAAAAACAGAAGCTGCAAGCTTCCAACACAAAACGAATGCAGCATCATTTCCTTGACATTCTGTTGGCCACAGCAAGTTACAAGGCCAACATCAATGATCATGCAGATACAACACTTTTCTACGAAGATGAAGTTTACATTGTTAAACAGAGTTCAGTACAAGTATTCCACAGGGTTAATGAAACATTCCTAGGATAAGATATTGAATATTTTGCTTATTCAAAGACAACAGAAACTTGTCCCTGTGAGCAACCTCCTTATCATGTATGTGTTTGCAGTGTCCACATGGAAGCATTCGTTTATTCATGCCTGCGTGCATTCAATCAGGTATATATTTGTATAGTCATTTTTATGCAAAGCCCTAAGCTACATACTAGAATAGGGTGAATAGTCAGGATAATTATACTTTCCTAAAGTATTACCATTGGCAGTTACCCCTTTCGTCTTTGTGCTAATACCAATAGAATCTATTTATACTCTGTAGTTTTTTTAGTTTGCATTTTAAAAAAGTCAGTTACTGTTTTTTTTCTTTAAGCAAGAGCTCTCTCTCTCTTCTTTTCCAAATAGACCCATATTAAGTGGTTGTAACTCTAACGGGATGTGAAAACAAATATATCTCATGGCATACTCCACATGTAGACTACCAGAGATATCCTTCTTAAACTTACATGGAAAATAATATTGAGGATAAGCCAGAGATGGAGTAAGACATGTGGGCTACAGAGTTACGATAGTTTAGTTGTCAGAGCACCCAACGACAGCCCACACAAATCTTGTGCACTTTGGGATTTTGCTGGTGGCAGGTACAAGTTTGAACAACATTCGTTCATTACTTGTCCACGTATGCAGAGAATATATATTGTGTTTGTATTATGGGTTAGGTCTGTTCTAGATGAGGCATATTGCAGTGAAAGAAAAACACAAAATTCTTTTCCTCATGTAACTTAAAACAGAGAGTCCCCCCCTCAAAAGAAGTTTCTCAAGTGGTGACAAACAGCATGGAAAGAATAATAAAGCAGAGTTTAAAGAAAGGAATAGAAACCAGGGAATGAGAGGGGTGGACAGTGAAGTAAAAGGAAATTCAAGATTAAATGGTGTCCCATTGTGTGGAAAGTATTTTGAGAGGAATGACATGGTATCAAATGCTTCTGAAACTAGGTCAGGTAAGCTGAGGACTGAGGAATGGCCATTGTGTTTGGCAAAGTGGAGGCATTGAGTAGTGGAGAGAAAAAACAGACTAGTTTGAATTTAAAGAGGATGAGAGGAAGAAAGGGAGATAGTATGTAGAACACATTTTTGTAGATGTTTTGCTGAAAAAACCATGTTGTGGACGGGATGGCAATTGGAGGGAGATATGAATCACAAGAGAGAATTTTATATGATAGGAACAGTGACAGCATGCTTGGAGCTGATGGCAATGGTCCAGTACAGGAGGAAAATTGATGATATGGGAGGGAGAGAACTGCTGGAATGAACCCCTTGAATAGCCAAGAAGAATGGTTTCTTCTAGACTAGATTAAAAATTCATATCATTAAATATGCTGAGCATATACCCAAACTATATATGCATATATTTTAAAATTTCATTTATATTCTACTACTATGGCACATCATATACATTTCAAAGCATATACAGAAATATAACCAAATACTGTGTAGAAAAAATATATAAAGAGAAGCTCAGCATTTTCTTCCAATATCCCATAGTCTTGCACACATACCTCTTAAAGTACATCCACTTCACTTTAGGGTTCTTACTTTTAGACACCGTCACTGACATTGATTTATCAAAAAGCAGTTGGAAGACAAGAACTTGATCTTTCAGACTTGAGAATGGGAGTTTTTCTCCCATCTTGATTTCTGTCTAAGACACTCTTTGACCTTAAGTAACCCTTTACAAAGAATAATGATTTTAATGGTAACCAACTTGAGATGATTTATTTAAAAGATCTATCTCATAAGCAAGTTCTTCAAATGCTTCTAGAAGTTATTTTTGTCCACATGTAATGCCACAAAATGTGAAAAATACTCAGAAAGAAGAGCAACAACATTTCATTTTTTATTTGTGGCCATTGGGTCACTTTTTTAAACCGTAAGTCATTCCCATGGCTTTCTCTGAATTCATAATCACAGAAACATACACCTCATCACAGGTATGTAGCTAAAACTTTTGACCACATGATAGGAGAAGTAAGAAATGTATTCTATTTGTGCTTTTTTTTCTTGTAGCTTCTGTGTAAACAAAAGTCAGCAGCCAGCTAAAATGCAATCTAAAATTGTCCCCAGGTTGCAAAGAGGAAGAGTCAGCCATTGGAGATTTTCTCAGAAGACATTATTATCTGGAAAAAAATGTTTGCTAATTATGAGGCTGAAATTAATGGCACAAAGACATCAATTTTTGATTGGCTAATATAATAAAACGATGGCATCAAGTGGAACTACCGTGAAAGTCTTTAAGATAGTCAAGGGAATCCTTTCCACAGTTCCAGTGTTATTCCAGTTGCAAATTAACATCTTCAGGTATGTCAGAAACCACTCAAGTACAATCATTACATTCACAGCGTGTGGGTCCCTTTCTTAAAGGGACAGAATGCTTCTAAATCAGTCTCTCCATCGCAGGGGGCGGCATCAAGCTCCACATTTCCACTCGAGAGCCCTCCTTTTCCTGACGACTTGGGCTGTAGGTTCCCTGAGTTGCCCTTTTGTTGGAGGCGACAACAGAGGCGACAACAGCCAGCAAGAGGATCAATAACAAGGCTAGGGTCACTGAGCCAATGGAGGTGAACATGTCGGAGATCAAGTTACCTGCCAACTGGAAGGATTGAAATAATGGGGATGTGAATTCTAGAGCAAAGGTAAATGTTCAGGACAATGGAACTACCCTGGAATGAAGATCAAAACTAGAGCAATCTGGTACCATTCAGTACTGCAAAAGGACCAAGGTATTAAAAGAAATTAAGATTTTCTTATTCCCAAGTCATGTGAAAATGATCATATATGTAGCATCTGAGATGTACAGTCAGAAAATGTGGCATCAAATATCTGCTGTATTTACTCAGTGTCTTAACTCAGTGATCAAGACCTTTCATGAGGCATTAAGAGCAAATGATGACCCACATGCATATGTGTAAAGTAGTTGTAGATCTATGGAAATGTATTGCTTATGATCTCTTTCCTCCCTTGCCAAAAGTTCTGATTTGGGGCTGAAGAAGTTGTTTTACAGGAGTGTTTTTTAAGGGGGAGGGATGGGGAAGGAAGAAAGCAAATTAAATTAGTTGAATCTTATGGGAAAAATCTCAAGACAGAGGAGAGACTGTGAGGCACATGTCTTGCAGGCGGTTTTCACAGTAATCACTTTGATTTGTATTCAGTGTGGCAATTGAATGGTTGTAAAAGCACCTGAGCTTAGCTGAGCTCAAGCATCTGGCAACAGAAAGTTGCAGGTAGAGCCCAGTGAGGAAGAGCTGGATCTTGGACCCTCAGGGGTGTCACTTGTACACAGTGGTTTAATGTCAATTCCAATGTTTGCAAAGTCCTTTTTAGCAGACCTGAACTCTATCGGTTTAACCATCAGTAACGTGAAAGCATGATGGAGTTGCACAGAAATATCTAAGACAGGAAGCAGTCTCCACTTGGATTTCTTAATTGATTTTTTTCAAGAAATATTTCTGTCGGAGGGAAAGCAGGAGTAAGTAAACATTTTACCTTCTCATTAATGTTTTTCTATGACTCATCCCCACATCACCAAACCAATCTGCTGTTACAAATGGGATCTTGGTTTGTTTAACATCTTGCTACCCTTAGCCTTTTTTTGTTCCCTGTGCCTTGGTTTAAATAATTATGCAATTAATATAATACTGTAATGTCCTCATAATGTTGTCTTGGATTTACTCACTATGAGCCTTACTCAGATGTGGTTCATCGCCTGTAGTCTCAGTACTTTTGGGAGGCTGACGTGAGAAGATCGCTTAAGACCAGGAGTTTGAGACCAGCCTGGGCAACATAGCGAGACTTCACGTCTATAAAAAACAAAACAAAACAAAACAAAACAAAAAACCTCAAAAAAACCTCCCAAATTAGCTGGTCATGGTGGTGTGTACCTGTAGTCTCAGCTACTCAGGTAGCTGAGGTGGGAGGATAGGAGGATTGCCTAAGTCCAAGAGGTAGAGTCTATGGTGAGCATTGAGGGTGCCACTGCATTTCAGCCTGGGTGTCAGAGTTAGCTTCCGATTAAAAAAAAAAATAGTTTGTCCATTTATTCAACAATACTTATCGACCATTTGCTATGAGCATTCACTAAGCTAGGAAATAAAAATACAAAGACAAAATAAAGCTTGGAATCTGGAGCTCAGATTCTGGGGATAGGAGAAGAGGAGGCAATATATATATACATACATATATACAAATAAGCATAATACATTACAAATACATGTTACAATAGTGTAAAAATTAGTTGCACTGGGGTGTATGTGGAGAAAGATTGAAATGAAACTTATATTGTTCTTTGAAAGATTAGTGGATGTTCAAAGAGGAAATTCTATTTGAAAGAGATAATTTGAAATGTAAATGCAAGAGGACATAAAAGTCCTTAAAATTGGGGGAAACCAGTAAGAAACTCAGTGTAACCAAAGATATTGTCCATGAATGTGTATGTTTGAATTGAGAAAAGATTAAAAGAGATTGGTGAGAGATAAAACTATAAAGAATCTTGTCAAGAAATTTGAATGCCACTCTAAAATTCTGATTGTCCTGTAGTCAGTGGGGAGCCACTGACAGTGTTTAAGCATGAGCATGACATGCTAAGATCTGGTAACAGGGTGGAGCAGGGGAGAGAATGAAAGTGGGGAAGAAACTGAAGGTAGAGAAATTATTTTATCAGCCATAAGTCTAAATTTAGCAAAGGAGTGAGAATTGAAGGGAAAGAACAGTAGAGAGAGAATTCTGGGGTAGAGTTTGCATCACTCCATGTCAGATTGTGTGGGGTTGAAGAGCAGAAGAGAAACGATAAAAATGGTTGATGGTGCCACATTAGGTGGCCGAGTGGGTCGAGATGTCATTAATTGGAATTGGATGCATAGGAGGATAAACTGGTTTGTATAGAAAAAGTATAAGTTCAGTTTGGAAAAAGCTAGTTTCAGGGGCCCAGAAAACTTCAGGAATATGGTACTATTAGATTGTTAAAAATAATTATTACTCTGTCTCCACTTCACATTCCTGTGACAAATTCTGGGTCATGACAAGCTTTTCATTCTCCAGCTTTGGGAGTAAAGCTTATAGAGTTTCATAGAATTCCATTTTCGAGAAAAATAGTTGACTGCAACTAGAGAAAAAGCCCTTCATCCATACTGTGTGGTCATGCTTTTGTGAGTAATTATACCTTCTATCAGTAAACATAACTCTGGACTGGGAAAAATGAACAGAGCCATCGACTTTGCCTTGAAAGGTCAAAAGTCTGGGACACAGAAGGACAGATAGAATCTGACCAGCAAAAACCCTTGGTATTATCTAGGGTCTTTTAGAGAAAGTACACTCTTTTTCTTAAATGTTCATTTTTTCTTTATCTGGCCAGTAAATCATATCATATTTGGGAGTAAACAACTGTTGTCTTAGATGAGTGAGTTGGATGTGTCCTCCACATCTATGCAGACCAAAGAGAAATCATTTGATTTGTCTCTACTTTCTGAACTCTTTGGGGCCATTCTCTTCTCAATCAGTCTGAAACTGATGACCCTGGGGAAGCTAAGGCCACCTTGACCCTCTCATATGCCTCACTGCAACTGGAGGAAAAGGGACTCATGGGCAGGTCCTTAGTCCTGGCTAGAACCACAATTCTGGTTGAACCAGAGGGCCAATCTGTTTCACATATCTCATGACTCATGAGGAATCAAGACCCTCATCTCCAGTTACTTTGTTGTCCTCAGAAATGTCATAAGAATCACAGCCTGAGATCCAGCCCCATCTCTGTCACTCCTGGCCTCGTAATGAAATGGTTAAGAGCTCCATCTGTGAAGGTAGAGGCTTGGGTTTGATTTTTGCCTCTGCCAATTACTTGTGTGAACACTAGCAAGTTACTTCACCTCCCAGAGACTCATTTTCATCACCTATAAAACAGAATATTAATACCTACTTCAAAGGATGGGACTAAATGAAATCAAATGAATGCAAAATACACAAAGCATGGTCTACAGTAAGTTCTCAATACTTAAAAATATTAGTTGCCATTAATATGCCATTTCTGGTTATCCCTAATTCTATTTACTAGAATTCCCTCAGGACCTCGCAGTATGACCAAGGGAGCCAACCTACAAACCTAATATTTCAATTCCCAGCCTCAGAAAAAGTTTTTGATGAAACACTTCCCCTAACTGTATCAAATAGGGCATGTCATTAAGCTTTAGAGTGAACTCAACGAGCAGGGTTTTGAAATTGCCTCTTGAGAGTCCTTTGCTTTTGAATTCCCATGGTTGAAAGGCTTTTTTTTTGCTCTGTTATTCTTCAGCCATGCTTAAAATATACAGCACTGGGATGGATCTTTTGATAATTGAAACTGCTGGGACACATGAACTGATGATGAAGGCCTCCAGGTGCAGGATGAGATTTAAGGCCAAACGTGTTTGGATTGGGTGTGCTTCTAACACTGTGCTTTTGAGTTACCTTTTCCTAAAAAGACATACCCCAAATTAATTATGAATACCATGAAAAATTATTTTTCTGAAAAATGACATGCTGCAATCTACAGTCAGCTATTATGTTAACATCTTTAAAATGTATATTTTATATATGATGAATTTAAACTGTGTTTTCTCTAAAATCTATATCTACAGAATAAAGTAAAAGGTGTTTCATTTTTTTTTCCCCCGAAGATGCTTCATTCTGAAACATTGACTGGGTTCTGGCCAATATAGGACCCAAGCTAGGTTATGCCATGGTGCTCTAATATGAAACTGTTAAAACTTATTTTAAACCCTTTTACCTGACTATTAAATGTTGGAAAATGTTAGAACCATACATTAGGTTTTTTGTTGTTGTTGTTTGTTTGTTAGTTTGATCCCAGAAAAGGAATTTCATACAGTTTCTTCTGAAGGGGAAGTGGAAACAGCATATCTTTGCTAGATAGAAATGAGTTTGAGACTAGTTTCTGGTTTAGTCTACCCAGTCTTCATATGCTGTTTTCCCACCTGTAAATTGAGGACATATTTTAGAACTGTTTTGAGAATTGTACCGTTCAGTGTCTAAGAACTCCTCATAGTGTACAAACACAGAACAAGCACTTGACATGCATTGTTGCTCTAGTTTATTAGCGTCTAGCGTGATTTTCTTGGTCTCACTTTGATTTCAGAAATCCTACCACCCACAACCTACTCTTGTGAAATGCCAGCACTCAGGGCTCAACTTGGGAACAGAGAGGGACTTCCTGTGATCACTCTTACCACACAGATGTGGAGCTGACAGAAGGGTTTGAAATCTGGGCTCTTCAGAATCAACTCTTTCCTCACTGACTGCTGAGCAGTTCATCTAATTTTGAAAACACAAAATCAGCTGACTTGTCTGGGAAAAAAAACCAAAATGAGACAACATCTGTCCTCAGCATCAGGATCTGCCTATCATAATATTTAGAACTGATGACAACATTCAGAAGAATGTGAAAACGATAAACACATCGGAAGGAACCCTGAAAAAAAATGAAGTATTACAGGATTTCTTGGAAAACTTGACCTCACATTTCCAAGTGAGTGGAGGTGAAAACATAAAAGTTTTGACTTAAAATGAGGAAAGTCAAGAACTGATGTTGCTACCATCACCCTTTAGGTCCCTCTTTCTCTCATGCTTGGATTGCATACAATCAACAGAAGGATGTCTGTAGTTAAAAATAGCATCAATATTCGGGGTTAAAAATGGGCTCCTGGAAAACACTACAGTGGAGTGAATGACTTTAAGTCCTTCTTGGAATTCATTTAAGTATGCCAGTTATGTAAAAATATGTGGAGACTGTTTAACATGGAAAGAAAATGTTTGAATGTCCCTCCCATTGATTACAAGCTACATTCCAGCTTTAATAAGTGGGTCTCTGAAACTAATTGTGTGTGTGTGTGTGTGTGTGTGTGTGTGTGTGTGTGTGTGTTTAGTATTGCATGAGTAACCGAGTAAGACCATTATGTACAACGATGATAATTAGTGATTAATAAAAAAAATATTAAACACATTGTTTTAAAAATGCCGGCTAGAATATTTATCTTCCATCTGCATATCTAAAGCAAAATAAATATCTCTCTTAAACATTTATTCTCCAAATTTTTCAAAAAGAGGAGGAATATCTTACATTTAAGACTTGAGAGAGCAGTTCTTGTGCATTGCTATTGAAACAAGTAGATCCTCAATTTGGTGGATGGTAAAAGCCTCCCACACAGACCTGAGTCCTTGAACTTTATCTTGTCACTGAATTGTTAGAAACAGCCGTTTCCATAGTAATATTGAATATGTGCCAAAACTTTGTTTTTAAAATTAATACTGCTACAGCAGCCAATTTTTAACCATACATACATTGTCCACTTTACAGTTATAAGGGGGGAAAATCAGGTATTAAAAAGCCAAAAGAGAGGATTGCAAAGCCTCCTGGCACAAGGGGCGATGCTCCTTTCACCAAATAAACGACTCAGAAATGTGAAGAAATGGTGGGAGTGGATATCAGAGAGCTACCACACCTTTCCCTGGAGCAGCAGGCTGACAGCGGGCAGCGGGGAAGGGGGATCTGAACTGCACCCGGAGCGTCCTTTTCTCCTTGGCACTGCCCCATCTCTTCATCTGGCCTCTGCTTCTCCCAGTCAGCAGACGAGCTCTCACAGGCATTGCCCAGAACAAAACAATGCTGGATTGAGGCCCCTTCCAATGACTGGAAGACTGCAGTAGCAGGATTGAAGTACCTCACTGGAAAAAGAAAGAATTTAACATAAAGTCTTTCTCATTCGTTCTCACCACGTAGTTACAATTTCTTATAACTATGCTGATTGGGGTCATCACAATAGTCTCATGAGGAAATGCTAGACGAACATGGGACAGTTCAGGAAACCACAGCCTGGAAGGGGCTGTCCTAAGAATCTTTAGATGTGACTTCCATGCCATGTGCAATTGAAGAGGCTGGAGTAACTACCACAGACACTTCCTGTGGGTACACTGGAGATAAATGAGAAAAAGGAACTGATCTAATGTGAATTTCTAGCTCCAGTTTAAACCATCCTTCTCCTTCACACACTAGCCCAAACCTTCCTTCTGTAGACCTTTAGGGAAAGAGCCCAATTAAACTGAGATTTGAGATGTGCTGTGACATTGGTCATAAAGAGACACATTTACTCCTGCATTCAGCAAATAATTACCAACACATACTCTATGTAAGCACAATGCTAGCTAGAAAGACAATGGTGAGCCAAACTGTTCCTGCCCCCGCCAGTCTAGACGATGGGTCTGCAAGAGCCAGTATCAGGCAAGAGCCCTGATCATTCAACACCTCTTTCCTACTTAGGATACCAGACTTTAGCAGAACCATAGTTGCAGCTAGACGTTTGAAGACACTGCTTTTATGTTTCTCTCTCCATAAGCAGGTGGTATAAGTGATATCACTGTTTTTCTTGGAGCAGAAGGCCTTATGAATAAAAATTATTTCTCTCTTTGTCTCATACAAGAACGAAATCCCAGCAGCCCAAACTCAGATTTCGTTAAGTTTTTAAAATTTATTGCTTAAAGATAATAGCTAACCATTTCTTCTGACCCTGTGTCAGGGCTTTGCCAGATGTTTTACACACAGAAACTACTTTAATTCTCCTAATAACCCAGCTAGATAGTTATTATTTTCTGTCACCTTCTTTGGGAGACCAACTCTGACTGTCCTCTTTGATTGCAATCAGCTTTCATTCTCTCAATCAGTCAGCACCGTGTGACCTGTATCTAGTTTATGCGTGTCTCCCACTATCATGGTGACTCCATTAGGGCACAGATGCTTGTCTTCCCTATTTCCATCAGTCTCCCTGGACTTGGGACAGTGTTTCTCCCACAAAGACATGGGGATGACTGCCACTTAGCAGAAGGGAGTTAAAAATTAAAGAGCTTGTCCAGCAGCATGCAAAGGGTTCTTTAATTTATCAACACGGAACTTCTTCCTCTTGGGATTTTTACCTAATAAAAGCCTCAGCATGTGTCTGGCAAGGGAAAGGAAGTAGTTCCTTCTTCGGCTCTCACTAAAGGGGAGGTGCCCTGTCTGAGCTGCTGCTGGCAAACGTTGGTGTGACAAATAAGGAGCAGTATAGCCGAGGAGCCCAGTGGGTATGAAGGCAGTTGAGTATTATTCCTTTGTGTGAAATTAGTCACAAACAATCTTGTTTGTGACTAATTTCCAGAATTATATCCAGAATGGCAACATCATCAAGCGATGCAAGCAGGAGCTGCTAGTGAGGATTAAAACAATAAAAATGAAAAATAAGCAGCTGGCAGCTATCATTTTCTACATATGGATTATTCTTTTTGTCTCTGTTAGGTGAGTTACTGAACATTATCTTGGCTAATTTTGGTCTCAGAAAAGCTGGGTGGACACTTATCCTTCCCTTTGTCTCTTCTTCTCTTTCTTTACCTTAGAAAGCAGTGGTTGCTAACTAAAGATTCAGAGTGCATCAGTCACACAGTGCTAGGAGCTGCTAGCACTTGTAGTTTTCTATCCAGATCAGATCCCCTTCGCCTCTTCATGCTGTTCTGCACAGACCCATTCATAGCCAGTCTCCTGCCATTCTGCTCAAAGTTCTCCCTTTTGCATTTCCATAGTCACAACCCTGGTTTAAGTCATAACTGTCTTTTCTTCAGGTGACTAAACTGTCCTTTAGATACCCTTTGTTCCCTTAGAATCTACATCCTCCATTCAGCCCTACAAAAAGAATTTTAAAATGACCTTACTTACCTGACTTGGAGGCCCATAGAAATGAACTATATAAAACCAAAATATAACCAACATAAATTGCTAATTTTTTTAAAAAAAAAAAAAAAAAAAAAAATTGCTAATTTTTAAGTCAAAGCCCTTTAATAGTGAATCCTCATTTCCTTGGAAGGGCCACTGCCAGTTGTAGCCCAGCTGACACCCTTCGTTCCAGCAAAACAACTTCTCAAACAGGAATCATCTGCTCCTGCCAAGCCACTTCTTCTTCCTGAAACGTGCCATTTATTCAATCATTCTTTCTTCTTTTTGGAACACTAGTCAAACTTTCTTTGAACTTTGCAAAGCATCCCCAGGGAAGCCCATGTGACTCTACTCTTCTGTGACTGTCACACAGCCATGTCCAGGGCCCACATGTATTTGAAGAACTGTAGCTAGGCTTGCATGGCATGGAGTGTGGCATATGAATGTGTTGCTATTTCTCACTGTGAGTTAAGTCAAATTCTAACTCCTTTTCTTAGGACTCTAAGGATTGAGTATCTGTTATTCTGGAATTTTCCAATGATGCAAAATGCAATGCTTTGCACAAAGTGGCTGATTAAAGGGTGTTATTGGCTCAACCCCTAGTAATGCTCATTGCTCTGTTTAATGTGTCATTAGAATTTTTCAGTCATAAGAAGAATTCTATATCGGCCAGAAGATTTACTAGTATTAAAATTCATTCACTCATTTTTTTGTGCATTCATTTCTCATTAGCTACATTTTCATGGAATGCCTTCCAAGTTTCAGACAGCACGTTAGGTCTCAGAGACATGGAATTAAAAGCACGGACATTGCCTTAACAAATTCAGTATTTAGCGTAGTGCCTGGTAGGGGCCAGCTATACAAACAACCAGTTCTATATGGGATGTGTTGAGTTAGAGATGAGAGAGAAGGAAAGACAAGGAGAAAGGGTAGACTTCATGGCATCCTTTAAGTTTCTCCAAGGAAGTTGCTGGGAGAGTGAGGCACAGAAGTGTGTTTTAGGCTGAAAGAAACACCACGATCCAGTAGTTTTAAGGAGGACAAGAAGCATGCTGATGGTACTGGGACATGTCCTATTTGTCTGGGAAGTTTTCAGAAATCCTTATGGAGAGCCACAAATGAAGAAGTAGAATAGGAGTGGCCGCTCATTTGCTAGGACAGCATCTATCACATTTGGGCATGTAAACCCATCCAGAGACCGTTTCAGGAAGCTTGATTTCTTTTCCCTGAGGGAAGAAAAGGGCCAGAATTGTGTGGGCAATTTTATGTGTATTTGATGCTGATTATTTCCTAGCTTGTATGACCTAACACCAGTTATTTGAAAAACAACAGTTTTATTATTTTAGTTCCCTTTCTAAGTGTACGCCAAGAGTTCTCTGCTAACTTGCATTTTGTAGTGCAGAAAAGAATTTAAGTTTTTTATATCCCATTTCTGCCATACTATATAGATTTTAGAAGGTGATTGATAAATATGCCAACTGGTTTTAGACATAATTTCAAAAGCGAGAGAATATTCAGTGGCAAACAAATTAAAAAGGCAGGAAACAGTTAAAGCCTAAACAAGATAGTAAAGGGACATGAAAACTAACAATTAAAAGCAATTGTATGCATCCTGGATTTAAAAAAATTATGAAGGACATTATTGGAATAGTTGGAGAAATCTGAATATAGATAGCACATTAGCTGTTAAGTTTCTTGAATGCAATACTAGCATTGTGGTTATAGAGGGAAGTCCTCATTCTTAGGATATATTTGCTAAAATAGTAGTAAAGTGTAATGACATTTGTGATCCATTTTGTAATGACTCAGCAAGAAAATACATGTATATAGACAGAGATAAAGCAAAGATAGCAAAATGTTAAAAAGTTAGGGAATCTGATAGGTCACCTGAGACCCAATCCCCATCACAATACAATATGTCCATGTGATGAATATGCATGTGTACCCCAAATCTCAAATAAAAATTTTAAGAAATGGTGAATCTGGATGAAGGATATATATGTGTTCATTGTACCGTTTTCCCTAGTTCCTTAAATTTGCTTTTTTTCCAAACTAAAAGTTGGAGAAGTAATACTAAAAAATAATTTTTATAATAATAGTTTCTCCAACCCTCAAGTTTGCAGACTCTGCTTCTTCTACATCTCTTCCTTGACTGTTCCATGCCTTGCTGATTTCTCTCTGCTCTACCCTTTTATTGCATAATAAATCTTGCTCTCATTTGATGGTCTTATCTTCCCTACTAAACACTGAGATGTGGATCACATCACGTTACTTTCCTCATATTTTTGGCCCCAACCTTACCTACACAGTAGGTATTCTTGGACTTTCTTATGACCTACTGGCATCACCATTCTTAAGCTGAAAGTCAGCTCACTCAGACTTCTTTCCTCTTTCCCACTTTCTTGAGCTGGTTAAAAGCTGTTATTAATTCATTCTCACATTATGCAGAAAAAAAGAATGCCAGATCCCTGACATCCTATAGCTTATCATGTACCCCTTCGGCAAAGGTAATCTAGTCTGTGTCATCATGTTTATTGCCCCCAAATCAAAAGCAGTTGCCAAGGTAATGAAGGTCTATTGGTTTGTGTTGACTTAATCCATGTCAGAGGAGCTTTAGGGGCATATAAAGATAATTTGGCCAGCAAAAGGAAAGCCATAAAAATGATCAAAAAGCCAATAGATATGCTAAGAACACCAAGCTTATTTTACTGAGGATTTATGGCCAACTTATCAGAAAATTATTTGGTCCAAGTCTACATTCAAATAAGTCCCTCAGTAATTCAGCAAAGATTCCAGCCTCGGAAAAAAAATAGCCTCCTATAATGAGATACCCTAGTAACCCCTAACTTGCAGCACATGTAGTTTAATTTTCAACAGTTGTGAGACTGCAGTAAATTCAGCTTTTGAATCACTAGTCCCACTTATACCTCAGACCTCCTTCATTAAATTATCAGAGCCTGAACTACCTCAAAGCAGAACCCACTGCATCGCCTCTTCTGACATACCTGCGTTAAGTGTTGATTAATCAAATCGGTTTTAAATGTCAGACATATCCCAGATGGTAGCAGTGCCAACTCCTGCTGTGTCCCAGCAGTAGTGGATGCCAAATCACCAGGCTCTGCCACAGTATGTCAGCTTTGCCCCAAGCCCAACTCTGGAGGTTGTATTTTATTGACCCAGACTCAAATTGGCTTCCCCTCATGTAGGTGATAAAGTGTGGCGTCAAGTCACCCATGTAAAATATATTACTTTAACTTTGACAGCTTGTCATTGAAGTCCTTGTTTATATAATCTATTGTGCCATTTACTCTATTCTTATTTTAAAGAGCAAACATAGCAATAAAAACCCTTTCTTTTAGTGTTTCACTGATGAATGTCTATACCTTGTACTTTCTCTTAAATAATCTCAGAAGTAGCCATTTCTACTGTCACTGTCAGTTTACATCAAGTTATCAGACTTTCAGCTTCAAACTCTGCCTAGTGGAAGATGAAAGACACATACTGTGCTTTAATGGAAAGCCTTTCACTGCACAACTTTCTCTTTTCAAAATAGTATGAGACTTGGTATGTCCAAACAGAGAAGTGTCCTGTGAAGTGAAGAGGCTAGTCAGATCCCAAATGAACATTATTAAAATCTTTGGTCTTGTAGCAAATTAAACTCCAAACCATCTGACAACCAGCAAAGATAGAAACCTTCATATTGGGAGGATTTCTAGAAATAATATTTAGTTTTAGAACTAAAGAGTTCTTTCAGAAGTCAGATTTTCATAAGCCATTTGACAAAAGTCTATCGGTTTTAAAGTTAGCAGAATTTAAAACAAACCGAAAAAATCCCCTTTATGTTTAACTTTACTAACAGTTCACCAAAATGCCCAAAAACACAACCGGGGAAAAGGATATGTTTACATTACAATTGAGGAATCTAAAGCATTCCTTCTTGGAGGGGACAAAAATAAAGTCTAACAACATTTTCCTGTGAATTTAAAAATGCTGCTGAACTAAAAATCACTCTAGTTCTATGTAAAAATTTAGCACATAATTTAATAACCTATTATAAAATTAGACCTGCAAATATAACTGAAGTGGCTGTTTTATACTTCTTGGAGCTCTAGGTCTGCGTGATATACAGAACATACAGTAATTATTCACAATGTCAACATTTTCTTTTAAAATAATAATTTATGAGATCCTTGCCCAAGAAAGGATGGAAGGTAGAAGTGCCAAGAACTCTGTACCTTTCCTACAAAAGTCTCAAAGGATGAATTATGCGAAGGCTTCTCTTTCTCCTTTTGTAATTGATGAATTTTCAGTGACTGTTTTAATAAAATGAAGATTATATTCTCTGTTTCCTACCCAGTGCAGAGAACTATTTGAAAATAAATGAGATATTCCAGTTAAGGTGCTTGATTATACTTTATTTCTATAATTTGCTATTAATACTCTCAAAATATAAGTTTTTTTCTGGCTATTCCTTGTTGTCTCATATCCTGCATCATCTGGACATATGAATTATTTATGTCCTTTTTCTAAATTTTGAAGTAATTGCTAAAAGAATATTCCCCTTAGTAACTTAAATAATCTGAACCAGGGAAATTTTGTTTTCTTAACTCCCAAAGAGACTTAGCATTGAGAACTCAAACTGTAAACTAATCCTCTTCAATTTTGTGGTGAAGCATAACTCCCCCTTCTTTTTCCCATACCCCAGAATAACACTCCCCCTGCCCCTTTAAAAAAAATATTTCCCTTGGGTCTATAACTTTACTGTTCAATCACCATTTAGATTGCTTGTCCTCAGGGATATGGCTGTGTTAGGAGCCTCAGTAAGAAAACCATGATTAGTCACTAGGCTTGAACAGTTCTCCCCGATCCTGTTTACAAGGACTGATGCCAATTTTCTAAACGTGCTCAGTACTCATGTTCTTTTCAGGGTCATTCTGCTTGCACAGCACAGATTAAACACAGCCTCAGTATTTTCAGTGTTGTGAGGAGACGCATTTACATTCCACTGACAGCGTAGGGTGTAAAAGGAAGCCATCTGCTGTGATTTAGCAACACGAGGAGTAGCTATAACTTCGACAAGAGAAAGGAATCACAACATCGTTCAACTCAGTCCAAGCACTCCTCTTTGTGAGGTAGACCTGAGCAGAAATCACATATTAAAAGGCATTTTTATTGTTAAGCGGTTCTTTAGAAGTTGGTCGTCTATAAAATGATTTCATTGTTCTCTTGTACTAAAATGTGTTTGTTTCTATTTTTTTCAGGGTTCTCTTACAACTTACAGGAACCCAGAATCAACTAAATCTTTGATTATTTGTGCATTCTACCCAGGCAATTAATCTTTCTGATATCTAGTTCATTTTCTACAATTGAATTACCTGGAAAACATGTGGGAAGTAAAAGGTAGAACATAGGGGAAAATTACAAGCTGAGGATTTAATATGTTTCTGGCATTTTACATGCCATCTTATTTTACTTTTCATAATAATCAAATGATATAAAGATTATTACACTTCTTTAAAAGATGACTTAAGCAATTTGTTCAAAGTCACACAGCTAGTAAACAGCAGACTTAAAATCTAAATTGTCAGAGTTTGCTCAATTGCACACAGTTACATCCTGAGATAGGACACTGTAGAGATGTGACCCCACATCTTCCCCATAATTTCAACTGTGTTACCCTTGGCTGGCATATGTACACACAGAAAGAAGACTAATAATGGCTATTTTATATTTCAGGTCTCTTACTGTGTAGAGTGCTTATATAATCAGTCATGCTACCCTGCTTATTGATGTTTGTTTAATTTTTTTCAGACTTTGCATACCACAATCACTTCAAAAAAATAGGCTTACGGGTGGAAGGGTTTTGTTTGTGAGTGCTAGGAAGATGCCCAGCACACAGTAGGTGCCTGGGTGGTAAGCTGTCTCTACAAATAGTTTCTGTATAGACCTTGAAACATTCAGCAGGAGAACAAAGAAAAGAATCCATAATGTAAAACTTTCAGTCCTATGCTTTTAACATTGCAGCAGGTCTATCAAGAAATAAAACAACTAAACAATGCAGGAAAATCTCCCAGGGTTGTGGCTGGTATAAAACAGCCATGTGCTACCCTCCTGCTTTAACACAATGTTATCAGGCGATGATTAAGAAGGTAGCTGTTTCAGTGCTTCGCAGTGTCAGAAAACAAGATATCAAGCCAACAACTCCCTTTTTTAGGTGCAGCACTTAGATTGCAGCCATGTATTGCTTCCAACTGTAAATATTAGCGGTGAAGAAAAGAAAGAGATCTTCATTGGCTATGGGCTGCCTGAGCTCAGCATAATACATGACACTCTGGCACTATTTGCTGAGAAGTAGATAATTGTACTTCTTGTTAACAAGTTTCCATGTATTTTCACTCCATCAGCAGGTTCTTGAATCAATACCTAGATTAGGTTTGACTAACATCAGCACAATTTGACTTTGATGGAAAGTTTGAAATTTATGCATAATTAAAATTATACACCCAGTTCTTAATTTTTCAGTAAAGGTAGCTAATCTTTTTGGATGCCATAGCATTTATACCTGACTCCCCAAACCACACTGATTCCTTCCTCTGGCTGACTAAAGGAGTCTATAATGATTTTAGGATAAAGGAGAACATTTAGCGATGAATGAAGGAGAACTTTCACATTTCCCCCGTTGCCAAAAGGATCTAAAATTTCCATGAGCATGGAGGCTCTGCAGAGTTGTTTTTATACTCCTTTCGAGATACTAAGTTTCAAAATCATTATATAGGAGCTCATATTTTCTTATAGATGTAATATAAATAAAGAAATGGCCTGAAAATCATTTATGTGAAATCACATATACATTCCACTAAATGTAAGGTATATAAGTATTATTTATAGTACCTGAATAAAATACATGCCAGTTGATGAGGATGGTGATACAGTCCTTAAAATGCTCTTAAGTTTTTTCATTGCAGTGGAACATTTCTTATTTTCCTTTTCTTCTTCTTCTTCTTTTTTTTTTGAGTCAGGGTCTTTACTTCAGGCTAGAGTAAAGTGGAACGATTATGCTCACCGCAGCCTCAAACTTCTGGGCTTAAGTGATCCTCCTGCCTCAGCCTCTTGAGTAGCTATGTCTACAGGCATGTGCCACCAAATCCATCTAAATTTTTTTTTAAAACTGTAGAGACAAGGTCTCACTATGTTGTCCGGAATGGTCTCAAACTCCTGGGCTCAAGTGATCCTCCCGCACAGGCCTCACAAAGTGCTGGATTTACAGGTGTGAACCACCACACCTGGCCCTGCCTATAAAAAGTCAGGCACAAAAAGGTTATCCTATACTACCATGCACAAAATCAAGGAAGACAGTATTACATGTATATAAAATGTGGAAAAATCAAACTACTTTTATTTATAAAAACAAAATTTTAACTTGTGTAGCAAAAATTTTAATTGGCATGTTCTCTGCCATGGACTTTTAGAATGCATGCCATGTTACACTTTTGTCTTCATGTATGATTTCAACACCTCTGCGTTTCTATATTGGGAAAGCTGTGTTCAAATAACACGCTATCTTTTTCTCTTTTCCCCATCAACTTCAGAGTTCATGACATTTTGCAGGTGCTCAAATTTTTTTGAACTGAACTGACAAATTAGATGTTACTGTTAAACAAATGTAGCACTCCTGGACGTAAATGCTGAATGGGACCTGATATACACAGTGGAACTTGGTATGGTTGCCAGATAGAGGGGAAGGCTTTACAGATCTGTGTATCAAGCCCAATTTGGACCTCACTTTTAACCAAGAAAACTTAGTAGGAGGTTGTGGTTATTGTTGCAATCTGTGATCATTGGAATGAATAAATTGGTGAACACATCTTTAAAAGGATGACGGTCCTTGTTATACCACTCTCTAGTGTACAGTGCTTTAAGAGCTAACACACAGAATGAAACCAGATCGTCCCACACAGAATATTTAATTTGAAGAGGCTGTTACTCAAATGCTTTCCCTCATGTACGTGTGTATCACCTTCACAGTTATCCTAATCCATTCTAGGCTCTTTACACCCCAGAGTGCCTTTTCACAAAGATACACATTTTCTTTCTCCAAAGAGTGATGACCTGTCCTCCCCAGTCATGGTGAGAGTCCTGTGATATACTCCATTTCTGTTTCAAGGAAGAAGACTAATTATTCACAATTATACACAAAAGCTGTGACTCTTCAGCTCACCTCACAAGGTGAAGCACAAATGTAGGGTTCTGCAAATACATCTTTAAATTGAGGTGCTTATATTTGTTTCTTTAATTTCTGTAATTGAGAGCATTTATATTGTAGTTAAGTGGCAATGCAGTTACACCAGCCAAACACACACAACCTTGAACCTTAAGAAGCGGCAAATTAGGATAATTTACATATTGCCAGCTGTGATTATCCTTAGTATTCACAGGACTTAATGGTAAAAATAAATAGATACTAGAGTCATCCGGGCCATAGAGCAAATTTTACAATCTCCTTCCCATTTACAGTTCTTATTCATCCCCTGGAACTATTCTCAAAAAATTTCAGAGTTCCCTGGACATAATCAATCTCATGAAAAACTTGTGTTTTTGTACATTATGTGTAATGGTATCTATTTTAAGACATTTTACAATTTAAAAATGTTAAAATTTCTAGAATTTTACAAATGAGAAACGTTAAGAAATGTTAAAATTTCTAGCATTTTCTGACAGGGCAGTCTGCTTGAAAACAATCTCCAAGTGTTGCATTTTACGAATAAGAGAACAGACCCAGGATTATATATTGGAGGAAAAAAACAAGGATTTGAGGTTAGGTGAAGTGCATGACCCTGAGTAAATCACTTAACTTCTTTGGGCCTTAGTTTTTGCATCTGGAAAGTGGAAATAATGATGGTGTGAACTAAATGAGATATTACATGTTGAATGCATATCATCGTTACAGTCCCGTTTCAAAGAAGGCACAACTTTTGGCAGAAAGAGGCACCATGAAAACCCTGGTTATGTTACGCAGGGTTTCCTATGCACTGGGCTGTTAACTCCCCTTAGGTATTTAAGGTCTGCTTTCATAATCTTCTGATTTCCTTAGCTCAGAAAACAGATTGCACTAATTACAGAACTGTCCAAACCACCTACTGCTCAGTATAAGGCACATTTTATGTTGATCTGTGCAACTGAGAAATTTTCTGCGGTGAGTAAATACAGTTTAACTTATGTACTTTAAGAAGTGAACAATAGCATCAGTCTATTGTCCACAGATTCTTTTACAGTGGCGCTGATGCAGGAAATTTGCTGAACTTTTAGTGAAGGAAGACTGAATCTGATTATATCTGAACCTCCTCAGACCAAAACATGTCTTTGGTCCTTGGAGAGAAATAAGAAAGCATCATAGGCCTGAAACTCCTCAATTAAAACCCTCAACTAAGAACTTTAGAAGGAGTCAAATGAAGTTAAAAAAGGTGGGGGGAGGAGTGCTTAAAGCAAAATTTAGTAACAAAACTATGCCTAGAGAAAAATTTTAATTAGCAAAAATCAATAATTAGGATAAAGAATATGTGTATTCAACAACCTAATTAAAAAAAAAAAATCAAATCATCAAAAAAGAAAAAAAAAATCTGCTAACGAAAAGCTTCCGGCCGGGCGCGGTGGCTCAGCCTATAATCCCGCGCCTTTGGAGGCTGAGGTGAGTGGATGGCCTGAGCCCGCGGGTTCAAGACCCGCCTGGGCAGCGAGACCTCATCTCTACAATAAATCAAAAAATCAGCCGGGCGCGGTAGCGCATGCCTGTAATTCCGGCTACTCGGAAGGCTGAGGCGGAAGGGTCGCCGGGGCCCAGCGGGTCGAGGCTGCGGTGGCCGGAAGCAGCCACATTGCACTCCAGTCTGGGCGACAGAGTGAGACTCCAACTCAAAAAAAAAAAAAAAGAAAGAAAGAAAGAAAGAAAAACTTCCGGTCTGCACAGCATTACAACAAAATTCTGAAAGAATCAACACCAACATCATGATATTAGGAGATGGGGCCTTTGGAAGTGTTTAAGTCGTGAGAGCAGAGTCCTCATGAATGAGATTAGTGACCTCTATTCCCAGAGAACTACCTTGCCCCCTCTGTCATGCAAGATTCCAGAAAGAAGACATCAATCTGTGAACTAGGAAATGGGCTCCCACTAGACACTAAAACTGCTGGTGTCTTGATTTTGAACTTCCCAACCTCCAGTGCTGTGAGAAATAAAGTTCTGTTATTTATAAACTACTCAGTGTATTGAATTTTGTTATAGCAGTCTGAACAGTCTAAGGAAGTTCCCTTCAAGTGACAACATATAACTATAACCTGTAGGAAGTAGTTCGGAAGAAAACATGGCAGAGACCTAAATCATCAAATTATGGAATGCCTCTTTGACTGGATTTTTGTAGAAGTTTGGACAACTTAATCCGTAATCTAGTCTTTCCCTTAATTTATCCACTTTTGCATTCCTGGCATTCTTTGCTTGTTTCATTCAGGCCTATATTGTTTCTGTTCTTTATTCTATCTAAACCTTTTTCTCACTATCATGTCTTTACTTGTGACATTTTTTCTCTCTTGAATGCTCTCCCATTTTCTGTCCTATAAATAATCTTTCTCTTATTTCATAGCCTAGTTTAATTCCCATATTCTCCATAAAAACTTTCCCTCTAGCTCATAGTGATCAAACTTCTGTGGATTTATACTGTGCTTTTATGCAGTAACATAAATTAAGGATTAATTGTTTTCAGTATGTTTTGTAGTTTGCTTTTTTCTCTACAACAGATTATAGTTTCCTTGAAATTATTATCACAGGAATTATATATTATGTTTTACTAATTCCCTGCTGTCTCCTTCCTCTCTCCCTATGCCCTACCTATTGCCAGACACGTATTGAAGATACAAATGAGTGGATGGGATGGTTACTTTGGGAAGGCACTTGCATTCTTCCGGGTGCTGGGGTTGTGTGCAAGACACTGACTCCGGCAGTTCTCTGAGTTGTCATGGGACTTATGAAAGCACAGAACATTGAATTTCCTGCCTAGAAACCCAGAATGTCAGCCTATCCCATGGGGAGCAGTTATTGCCGATGAAGGTGGCTTACTGGGAGAATAAATTGGCAATGAGGAGGTGGGAGTGGACTGCACAAACCCTTCAGGCACAGCTGAATTTGGAAAAAGGAGAACATTTGAAAAATTCCTTGTAAGGTCTTTTTGATAACCAGATTTGTAAAAAATGATAAGCTTTAGTCTTATTAGTGGCACTTTTGGGGCAAATGCAAAAATCTCCATCCATATCCCTGCACTCCTGCGACGGCTGTAGGGCTCTTTCTATTTGTGAGTTCATCTGGCACTTGCTTTCCTGGATCCTCCCTTTCTTCTGGCACCACTTTGTCTTGGAGGGGGAAAATATTTTCCTCTCTCACTGCTTATGGCTTCTGTAACAGTCTATCTTGATGCTTTTGGGCCAGTGCCTCAAGTTTCTTTCCTTCTTTTATAGCTTATATCCATAGGCCTGGCTCGATGATCCCTAAGGAAGGCAATGACTTCAAAGGTTGTTTCTCAGGTTTTCCATTCTCTACTCTCACAAATATGAAAGTGTGGTTACACTAAGAAGAACTAAAAATCAGCCAAAGCAAGGGATCATTTTAAACACAATGTGACACTTAGACTATTAATAATAATAAAAAAGGCATTTGGAGTTCTTTTTGCTGACAGAGATCTGACTCTATTTATGAATTAACTTCTCTAGTGAAAAACAACTTAAATTAAAGTAACACTTTGGTAGCAAACAAATAAACAAAAAAATCAGACAAAACCAAAAAGCACTTCCAGGAAAATGTACTTTTTGTTTTGCTGAGAAAATTCCTGCTTATTCTTTAAGATCTGGATCAAAGCTTCTGCATGAAGCTTTTTCTGTCCTTTCCACCTCTGGAAATGCTATAATTTCTTCTTCCATGCACATCACACACCACTTTTTCTTCCATTCATTTACTCCTTTAGCGAATACTGAAGGACTCCTCTACTCTGCCAGGCATGGTTGCCAGACACTGAAGTTATAAAGATAAACAAAACATTTTCTCCACCTTCTTGTAACTCACAGATGGAGAACAAGGCAGACAAATGAAAGCTTTTGAGGCACTGCTGATTGGTATTAGGTGCACACACTCCAGAATCTGAAAGCTTGTGCTACAACTTCTGAATTGAATTGCCTTGGAAAAGGTTCTTAACCTTTCTCTGAGTTTATGTTCTCTCATCAGTAAAATGGGGAAAATAATGTTACTTAACTCTTGGGAGTTTTTTGAATAATAAATAATATAATGCTCACAATGGCCTTAACAAAGATAAGTTCTGGCTCAGAATAAGTACTCCACAAATATTAGTCATTATTAGTGTTATTATAAAATGCCATGATAGAGGGGTTTTTAGGATTGTATGGGAACAAGACACTCCAAATGCTGATTGAGTAGGGAAGGGGAGCAGGGGAATCTTTATTGGAAAGTTTTGAGAATATAGTTGACTAGGCAAGAAGAATGAAATGAGAATTTTAGAATAAAAGTGACATATCCCTTAAGATGTCTTTTCAAACTTGCAGCAATGCTTAGCTCTTACTAGCTTTAGAGAAGGTGGATTAAAAGGACATGGATTTTAAGGCTTCAACCATATTCATCTTAATTTGAAAATAAATTGCACTCCCCCCAGTCATGAATATTTTGAGGAGCCCTGTCCATTCTGATACTATGTAATGCTTTTCTAAACACAAAGAGGAAGTGGAATTGAATATAACCTGGAGGGCTGCTGAGAGTGACCTTGGGTATCCATGTGATTATGTTACAGGTAAAGACCTATGTCTTTATGGATCTAAACATCCTCTGAGATTAGTTCATGGAAGAGCTGATTTATATGAAATTCCAACTCAACATGAATAGTCAGGCCTCTGTATATTTTGTTTTTAGGTTATAATGCTCCCTTAGCGGAGAGTGGGGTTTATTTGTCCCCAAGACACATTAACGACAAAGTGGTTACTAATGACCAAACCTTACCTTTTTCTTTTATCTTGTAAATTTGGTAAGGAAAATGGGACAATTTTCTGTACTTGGTATGTACTATCATTTTCAGTAACTATGGGGTAGGCTAAATACACACACACACACACACACACACACACACACACACCACAGACATATACAATTATTCTCAAAATTAGAAATTGCCACTTAAAGCTTACCTCAAAAGTCTTCATTCATTATATCAGTCAAATAGTTAATACTTATTGACTCTATACTACATACTCAACACGATGCTGGCTACTGAATAGTTTTTAAAAATTGGTTTTAAGGTATATGTTCTTCTTTGAGTTTTAGGTATCAACTAGAGTGATTCAACCATTTACCCAGCATTAATATATACTTTACCACTTTGAGTTACTAACATAAAATTACCTGTTTTCCTTTGTTGTTATCAACACAGGACTATCAAAGAAATGTTAGGGAAATTGGATAGAAATAACATTTATTTACAGTTATTTGAGGAACTAAATTAAAATAAACTCAAATAAACAATGAAATAATCATGGTTATGCTTTCCAAACGATCAAATACTTTTCATTGCAAATAGCCTATTTGTTTTTGGATGTTATATTTAATGTGTTGCTTCTCTTCTCCAGTAGAGTTCTACAGTTTACATGAAACAAATCTGTTTTAGTAATTATCATTGTGAGAAAAAGATAATAGCCATGATATTTATAATCTCTTAGAAAGAAAAAAATCCTTTTTAATTTTATGAGATTTAGTAGAATGATATACACATAATACATGAATAACTCTTCAAATCCTCTATCTTTTATTTAGTCACTCTCTTCTATATAGTATCTTTACTTGCATCATTTTATTATAGAAAGGTGGCAACTAACCTAGCACCATAGGCACCAATGTTTTAGGGTTGAATCGGAAACAGACTCCTGCTTGGCTTTCCAAGCCACTCTTGATGGCAATTCCTATTTTATTGGCCATTTTGGACCACAGTAGGAAGGGAACACATTCTTGATGATAATTCTTGAAAGTACTTTTAGTATCATTAAACTAAGATGACATTTTTATGAAAATAGTGCTCATTTTTGTTGAGCTTTATGTTTTTAGTCTTTAAAATTGGTCACGTATGCAGGGACTAGGGTTCTAGGGTACTCTGAGAATCTCATTCACAGTCTCCTTGGCAAATGGGATAGGGAGTTTAGTGTATCATTTTATAATAGTGGAAAGGATAGTAAACTATGGGTTGAGAGATTTGGATACTTTTACAGTAGTAAGTAAGGCACTTCTTTCTGAGCCTTAGATTCTTCATCTTTTATACAAAGATGTTGGATTGAGTCCCGAAGTCTTTTGTAACTTCTTAATTCTCTGTTCTGCACTAATACCCCAAATTTAAGAGAAGCATATATAAGGCACTTGTTACATAATTGGTTGAACTATACAAAATTGTCATTTTTTGTAAATCAAAAAATGTCAAATATATGCAAGTTCATACAATTTAATTTAATGTTTTAGTTTCATGTATTTCAGTGCAGCGGTGGAAAGAGTATAAACTTAGTCTTCCAATAGGGCACAACCTACAATTTACAATAACATATTTTTATAATATCACTATTTTGTTATATGACTTTAAAAAGGAAAGCACCATTTAAATAAGCTTTCCAATTACTCTATTTTTTTTTTTTATTCTATTGTAGATCTTGTCTGAAAATGATCTATTATGGAGCAATGCAGACCTTGGGGTTTGCTCAGAAAAGCTTAAGTATGTATATGAAACACATGACAAACACCCCATCCAGCAGTGCTTGCTCTGAGTGATAAAGTCGCCTTTTAGGTGGGACACGGGGCAGAGTTGATAGTGTTAGGTTTTCAATTTCAGAGAAAGTGACATAGTAAATCAGTGCGTTTAAAAATACTATGTTCTTACGAAGATTTCTCATTCTCAAATATTTTGTTCTTTATAACATGGTTCAAAGTGTTAATGATCTGGAAAACCCAGATGTATCCTCCTCGATCCACTTTTTCTCCAGGGTATCAGGTGATTTTGGTCAATTATTTAGCCCCACTCTACTATACTTTTACTAAAAGTTGCAAATGTCATTTCTCAAACTAGGTCATGAGTAATATATGCCATAATCTTGATAAGTTTTACAGTTATAAAGTGTCATTAGTTGTTCTTAATCAGTTAATCATAGATGCTTTAAAATTGTCAGGTCCATGAATCTCTTTTAATCAGTGCCTAAGTATTCTCTACAAAATTTCTGACATATGATTACTCAGATTGTATTTGCATGCTTCCAGAGGATGGGAGTATAGATTGGGCCTAATCAATGCATTACAGAATTGCATATTTTTAATATTCACTTGCTTCCCTATATGCTGACTTGGAATCTTTTTGCCTATAAATTCTACCCCTTTGTCTTATTTCTGCTTTCTGTGTCAATATACAGCAAATACTTTTTCTATTCACACGAATGTGGTGCCCAGGCCAGGCGTGGAGGCTCAAACCTGTAAACCCGGCACTTTGAGAGGTGGGGGTGAGAGGATTGCCTGAGCCCAGGGGTTTAAGACCAGCCTGGGCAACTTGATGAAATCTCATCTCTACAATTAAAAAAACAAAAATTAGCCAGGTGTGGTAGCGTGCACCTGTAGTTCTAGCTACTTGGAAGGCTGAGATGGAAGGATTGCCTGTGTTCAGCAGTCCGAAGCTGCAGTGGTTGTGAGTGTGCCACTGCACTCCAGCCTGCGCGACAGAGTGAGACTTTGACTCAAAAAAAAAAAAAAAGAAAGAAACTGGTGCTCCAAAGTAAAACCTGCTCTTCTGTACTGACAGTGCAGAAAGAAAGAAAACTACATCCCTTGTTCTAGGACCAAATATTTACATTAATACAATCAAAGATTACCTTCTTTGTAAAATTATGGTTTCTACTTCTGGTAATGACAAAATAGCTTCAATTAGACCAAGCCTTTGGCAGGTAACAACTATGAAACCTGGATATAATAGCAAAAGTAATAATCTGAGGGCACTGGCAAATAACCAAAACTATGCTCTAAACCGGGCTCGTTGGCTCAGCCTGTAATCCCGCGCCTTGGGAGGCTGAGGTGAGTGGATTGCCTGAGCCCGCGGATTCGAGGACCCGCCTGGGCAACTTGCTGAGACCTCATCTCTACAATAAATAAAAAAAAATTAGCCGGGTGTGGTAATGCGCGCCTGTAGTTCCAGCTACTTGGAAGGCTGAGGTGGAAGTATCGCCCAGCAGGTCAAGGCTGCGGTGGCCGTGAGCAGCCACTGAACTCCAGTCTGGGTGACAGAGTGAGACTCCAACTCAAAAAAAAAAAAAAAAAAAAAAAAAATATATATATATATATATATATGCTCTAAACTGTAGGGGAATTGAACTTAGAAGAATGCAGGTCACTGGATGATTTTTATTTTTTTCCCTAGCCTTTTGTCCAAGTGCAATCCATAAGAGATATCATGTTGGTTAACTAAAACTAGGAGAGAAATTTGCAATCTTACAGACTTGCAGAAGCAGAGAAAAGTTATCTTTCTTTTTTATCACGGAAGCTGAAAAGTTATGGAAAGGAGAGAGCTACTACGGTGGATCCTCAAGTTCTGAAAATGGTTTCTGCTCAAATTTCTGGCTAACGCCTAATTTATGCACATGTGGAGTAGACTCCAAGTAGTCTGGCTAAAAGATTAAAGAACCAAGCATATTTCAGCTGTGGCACAACACAGAACAAATTGCTAGAGAGGTGGGAGTTTGATTGAGTTAACTGACTGCCTGCTAAAACAAAATAATATTTTTCTAAGGAGTATAAAAGAATTCATAGTCCCTATAACATATAATCTATAGTACCCAGGATGCAATCCAAAATTACTGGATAAAGAAACAGAAAAAAATGAAACTCATGTGCAAGAGGAAGTTTCCTTGCACATGATACTGGAGACCAATGACAAGATGACCCAGGAGTTGAAATTAACAAAGATTTTAAAGTAGCTGTTATAACTAAGTTGATATAACTAAAGGTAATAAAAATGCAGACAATGTTATACATACCACTGGGAATATATTCTTATTTGTATTATCAAATATCCTGCTTTTTCTCATTTAGCTACAAGAATATCACTATACATTTTATTCTAGGTAAATTAGACAGTTATCATTATTAAAATAAAAATATTAAACTAAAGTAATATTAAAATATAAAGTAATGTCTTATCTCCTTAAGATCCCTATATTACTGTAAAGTAGTAATTCTTTTGCGAACATTTGTAGAGCTGCATCAGATGTGTTAGATGACCCCTGACTTTGAGAAATTTATTATTGAATGCTGGTTTTTATGAATATGCATAGATGATTAGATTACTAAATAATAAGCTTATGGAAGCAGTGCAAAGTAACAAGAAAGTGCAGGAAAAAAAATAGTGAGCTTTTTCTGTGGCAGTTAGAGAAAGGATCAGAAAGGACTTTATACTGGATCGGAGATTTCAAGACAGACAGGAGTTTGCCAGGTAGAGAAGGGAACGACGGAATGGGTCAGAGAAGCAGTGTGTAAGGGAAGAGTTGTGACAAGTTACGGACAATTCAATGGAAGGTACAAAGTTCCTCATGGCTGGAGAGTGGAGTTTGTGAAAAGATGGGCCGGAGAGACAGTTTGCGTCATGTTCACAAAGGGCTTGCACCAAAGTTGGATGTGGAGACCAAATTTACCATATTCAGAAGTTGTGGGAATCCCCAAGTTAAGAACACAAAAATTGACCAGACTAATGAAACTTCTGGCTGCCCAGCAAAAGACAAAAGCTAAGACTTTAATCAGGGACATTTTTGCAACTCAGCACACAAAGACTGCCATGGGAAAAGAATATTATCTTTTTATTTATTTATTTATTTTGAGTTGGAGTCTCACTCTGTCGCCCAGACTGGAGTGCAGTGGCCGCTCCCGGCCACCGCAGCCTCAGCCTGCTGGGCTCCAGTGATCCTTCTGCCTCAGCCTTCCGAGTAGCCGGAATTACAGTCATGCGCCACCACACCCAGCTGATTTTTTGATTTATTGTAGAGATGAGGTCTCGCTGCCCAGGCGGGTCTCGAACCCGCGGGCTCAGGCAATTCACTCACCTCAGCCTCCCAAAGGCGCGGGATTACAGGCTGAGCCACCGAGCCCAGCTCAGAATATTATCTTAAAGTTGTATTCACCCATAAAAAATTCCAAAGTATAGGAAGAAGAATTGTTGTGAGTAAAATTCAGCAGAAATAAAAATAAAAGGAAGAATACTCCAAGACCTCAAAATAATAGAAGTCTGAAAGACTATTAACTAGTTTTATAATTATGTGAACGTAAAATAAAGAATAGCAATTATAGTGAAAATATAGGACAGACAAAAGAAAAAGTTAATAGGTAAGATGATAATATCAGAAATCTAAAAAGTAATTAAAACTTTAAAATCCATTAGTGAATTAGATACAGATAGACTAACAATGTTTGAAAGATAGACCTTTGGGAATATATGCCGAACGCAGATAGTAAAAAAGAGTGAGAGAAAGTATGGCAGATAGACTTCCGAGATGACCCCATGGCCCCAACCTCTTGGTGTTTATTTCTTGTGTGAGCCTCTCCCTGTGAGTATGGGCAAGACCATTATCATATTCTAAGAAACCGGAATATGATAATGATGAGGGGATGTATGTGATTATACATACATGATTGTGTGATTATGTTATATAAGACCGTAATATCCAATTTCTTAGAATTTCTCCCACCTTTTTTTTAGTTTTTAGGGAATAAGCAGCTATGTTGGGGAGCCCCAGATGGCGAGGAGCTATGCAGGCTGCCTCCAGGAGATGAGGGCTACCTCTGCCAACAACTTCAGTGAGCTTAGAAGTGGATCCCCTCAGCTGAACTCAGATGAGATCACATCCCTGGCTGACACCTTGATTGCTGCCTTGTGAACCTTAAGCAGAGGACCCAGGTAAACTTTGCCTGGTCTCCTGATTGGCAGAAACTATGAGATAATAAACGTGCATTGTTTTAAGTTGGTAACTTTGAGGTTTTATTGTTACAGAGCAATAGATAAATAATACAAACAGATTACATATATAGAGAATGGAATATAAAATTTAATAGATTTATAATATGAATCCCAAATGTATATACCCAGTCCAGATATGTCTTTTAAACTACAGAATGGAATATTCATACTGATTAATTAATAACTGCATTTAGATATCCTAGAGAACCTTAAATTCATTCGGTTTTTCAATCAACAAGAATTTAAAAATAATTTCACCAAATTCAACTTATCATTCCCTCAGACCTACACCTCCTCTCAAACAATCAAGAGGTCTTACTGCTTCAAACTTTGCTAATCTATCCTCTTTCCTACATAATCTTCAACTATATAGGGTAGTGCAAAATCTCCCTTTGTGTTACTGCAGCAGCCTCCTGTGTCTTTCTGGGTTCAGTTTTGCCTTCTTTAAGTCATTCTCTATGTAGAATCCCAAGTGATCTTTCTAAAAGGCAAGTATGATCATGACACTTTTCTTCTTTGAAACCCTTCAAAATTCTCCATTGTTCGTGGGACAAGAAGCCAAAGTCTCTGCCATGGCATATGCTTCTGCCTGTCTCGACAGCCTCAATCTCACTACGGTCCCACACAGTGTCATTTCCAGCCATGGTGCACAGCCCCTGTAACCCTCCTGCCTGAAACATCCTCTAGTGTTCCATCCTTCCTTCCACAGCCTAGCTCTGGGGAATCTCAGTTCAGGTTTGGGAAACTTTCCCTATCTTCCACATCTACCTGTAAGACTGGACAAAATGTCTCCCCTATGTGCTCTCTTATAGCTGGCACTTAATTCCATCCTAACACTGACCCATAAACCACCCTTCTCTCTGTGTTTACCTGTACCTTCTACAAGATCTTTGGCTTGTTGTGAGCAAGTGTAGTTTCTAATTCATAGTTCTATTACCAGGATCCAGTATAGGTCATGGCACATAGTAGTTATTCATTAAGCATTTGTTGAATAAATGAAAAAGAACTGAGAAGTAACACAGCTGGTATTAGTAATGACATTGTCAGTGTAGAAACAGATTTTTTTTTCTTTATTGGTTTCCTACCTAAATCACTAAACTCAAATTTTGTGTACCACCATTTCCAGAAAAAGCTTCATTTTAATTTTGCAAAATTAAAGCTTAATAACTTATATTTTAAAACTCAGAAACAGCAAAAGAATATTTAAACAAAATTTAGTGAAGATTTTAGAAGGTGAGAGATTTTGATTGACCTTGTATTGAAAAACATAACAGAAAGGATTGTGTAATTAAACATGGCTTATCATAGTCCCTGGCATAGAGTGAGTCCTCAATGATGTTAATTGAATTTAGTTGTCTCTCCATGCTACCAAAGTATGACTTTCTTCAGACTTGTCTATTCTCTCTGTTTCTCTTTTCTATAAAATGGAGGGTGATAAAACCCACACTCTATGCATTTACACAAGAAGGAGCCATGGCCAAAAACAGAGACACAGCTCTGTTTAGTTTGAATGTTAACTCTGAAAAATGGGTAAAATGAAATTAGTTTTTATTGAGTAAATACAGGCTATGTTTTAGAAGATTGACCTAGAGGAGCTAATGTGAATTTCTGTCATTGAAATGAGAGAGACTATTTTTAGAGCTAAGTTGACTTATGGCTAGATTTGGCAGGGACATTGTAAAATAGTAAGGACAATTGGGGCTGTAATAGATATTAGAATGCCAACTAGAGGATTAGTTGCCAGAGAGGGAAAACCCATGGGACCTTGACCTTGATGCCGCAGGTATTTACTTTCAGTGACACATTTGGGAAAAGATAGCACAATTCCAAGAGATCAGCAGTTACACTTCTGTGTTGTGTGTGTGTGTGTGTGTGTGTGTGTGTATGCCTGGATGGTGGACAGAGCCGAGGCAAACAAAGACAGGTATCATCAGAGGATGAGAAATAGATGATATAGAAACAAAGATTTTATTTTTCTATGCAAACGTGTAAAAAGCCTTAATCACACACATTGCAGTCGAAAATACAGAAGAATAAAGAGAAAAGAGACAGTATTCTTTTAAAAGTCAGATATTTCATGACAAAAAGACATTTGGAAAACAGAAAAGCAACTGACAATTACAGTGACAACAGAGGCATCAGAATTGTACAGAGAAAGAGGTTGTGAATAAATATATCGTAAATATGTTTTGTAGGGAGCATATTACTTTTGGAACGACCTGTATGTATATAAGTACAGATATGTCTAGAAGGGAATGAATGTGAAAACTATACATATGGTCTTTGGTTCTATTCTATTTTATTCTTATTGTAAGCACTTGTGAATGCAAATATTGATGGGAAGGTTTTCCTCATGTCTCTTGTCACAAAATTTAACTTTGGAACAGATCGTCTGAAGCAGCATGGCACACGCAACCTTGGATGTGAGGGAAATGAGTGAATATAAAGGAAAGTTTGCAAAATTAGTTGCTCCCAGTACTGCCAGTACTCCAAAGGGTATGAACTTGTGACATAAAACCTTCTATTAGCATTGCAAAATAAAATGGGATACATTTCCTTTGCTTTTATAGTATACGTTCATTGTCCTTGCCGTTGGAATGGTATATTGAAATTTACCTTGGTCATTTCCACAGAAAAACAACTTTCTTAAAACAATTTAAACTGAATGAGCATTGGATATCATCCAATGGATAAATTATTCTCACATTTTCATACCAGGGCAGCTCCAAAAGACATAGACACATTTACAAAATGACATTTGGCAGGCCGTTGTTATTTCAGTTGCTTTCAGCATTAATTCATAGGATCTAAGTATTTTTCCTTTAAATGAACACAAATAATGTCTCCTTTGGAAGGATGTATCCACATGAAGATATTTGACACGAATGATAACATGCTAACAAAAAAATATTAGCAAATAAGGTTTTCTTCCAACTGCTATTTTATAATCTCTATAATTATAATAGTCAAGAATATATTGATTTTTGCATATCAATTATACTGGTGAGGCATAATTTGAGTATTGATACTAGATAATTCTCTTTTGACATTTTTTAGGGACTTGCTATAATTCTCTGCTTTCTCTTTATATATTTGTCATGTATCAGAGAAGTGATAATTCATTAAGTAGCTTTGTATAAAAACATAAACAGATGTGATCAGTAATTTGAATCAGTAATTTGATTAATAATTTTCAAAATTTTGTGTCATAAATAATAGATGAGAATGAAAGAACATAAATGAAAATAGAATCTTAGTGATTGGGGGCAACTTACAATGTGAGAGTACATATGTACAAAAATGGAGGAGGAAGGAAATGGCTTCTTAATTGCAGTGGTCATTCAAATATAGATGTGTCCGGGATGATAAAATGTTTGTATTAAATATACTCAATAATGAGCTATATCTGATTATATTAAGAACAATATTTTTTCGTATTTAAAACTAAAACAGGAAAATCTCTTATATATACTCAAAGTGCTTATGTTATGTTTCAAATAGGCTTTGAAGTTAATTTAATTTTCAAGATGGTTTTTATTTTCCCTTTTATCCCCCAGAGATCTAAACTGAGTCAAACCATTTCTAGAAATTCAATGGCTTTTTCATTTGGGACTGTTCAAATGTATGCTAATAATCTTCCTGTTCACCCCACTCAACAACTGGCTCATCATTCATGCGCAGAATGAGGTAAGAAAGAAGCTGAAAGAGATTCTGCCAGAGTAAGAGAGAGACGTAAAAGGAGAGGCCGCTTACGTCCAATTCGCAGCGCTCACCAGCAAAGGCAACATCACAGAGGCACTGGAATTTGTTGAGGAAGTCCTGGCACAGGCCTCCGTTGAAGCAAGGATCAGAGGCACACTCGTCAATATCCTGTTCACACCTTGGAAATAAACAGAAACAGCAGAAACCCAGGTCCTTGTTGAATAAATTGGCTGTGAAATGAGGAAAGAAAAAAATGTGCCTTATCTACCTAGAATAACACAGTTCTTATCTACCAATCCTCACACAATTTATGTATACTTGATAGTGTGGGAGATGGTCCTTAAAATTCCTTTAACAAATTTTGATTTTAATGGAAGTAATACACACACACACACACACACACACACACACACACACACACACACACGAACACAATTAACGAGAATGAGAAAACAAATGCAAATATTTAGAAAGCAAGTGAAAACTGGGCCATGCATTAAACGAATTTCTCCCTCAAGAGCATTAGGGGGTTGCCATCTTATGTAAATGTTCAGTTTATTAGGAGCACAATAGGAGCCAACCTGGAGTCTGCAGGACAAATCTACATTCAGGCTGTTAGGATTCTAATGCATCCGTGCCCCTGAGCTAGCTAACAAGAAAAACCCACCAAAGAGAGATGAAAAATTTAGTTTCCTCTGGAAGAGTCTGAATTATTTTCCTTTGAAACCCCCCCATTTTTTCCTAACAAAAGCAAAAGTAGACAATTAGAAGATTTTACTTGCTAATAAATCTGTGTTCCAATAACCACATATAATTTTTGAAAGTTCAGGTGGAATGACTTTTAAAAGCTACATTTTCTAAAACAAACAACATCAATTTTAAGGTAAATTGAAGTTTTCCTCGTCCCTAGAACAGAACTTGTTTGGGTTTTTTTTGTATATTCATTGATTGATTCATCAATCATTCTTTTTTTTTTTTTTTTTTTTAAATATCGACGTCTCACTCTGTTGCCCAGGCTGGAGTACAGTGGCATAATCACTGCTCACCTCAGCCTCAAATTCCTGGGCTAAAGTGATCCTTCTGCCTCATTCCCTCAGTAGTTGGGACTGCAGGCACATGTCTGGCTAATTTTTTTTTATTTTTTGTAGAGACGAGGTCTCACTATGTTGCTGAGGCTGGTCCTGAACTCCTGGGCACAAGTTATCCTCCCAAAGTGCTAATAATCTTCCTGTTCACCCCACTCAACAACTGGCTCATCATTACAGGCTTGAACCACTGTGTCCAGCCTCATTCAGTATATATTTATCTAACACATTCCATATGCTCTGTTAAGACCTTGATATAGAGCAGTAACTAAGACATCTATTTTACTTTAGGAAATTTTATAAAAACTTAAAACTCAAGAATCTCTACAGTGTAGTGTATAATGTTGAAGATTGACGTAAACAATTTTTAATTTCCTCTCTTCTTTCCCCTATCTTCCAAAAGTTACAACTTGCACGTACTGGTCAGAGATTAATCACTAGGCTCAAAATGAAAGGGATGAGGAAGTGGGACAAGGCCAACCTAAGCTATAAAGGAAAACAAAGATTTCTTCCAAGAAAAACAGCTCCTTATCCCGCTGGATACCAAGCATAGCTGAGACATTTTGTTTTCCTTTTTTGGCATATACTTTTGGACTGGAAGAAGACTTCTCTGATTAGATCTGAGCAAAACTTAACAACTCTCTCGGGAGCCTGCCAAGCACTCTCTGCCCTGGGTGGGCCAGAATGTTCACACCATCCGCCATTCAAAAGCTGCAAGGATGACACTATGAAGTTGGAAGTTTAACCAAGGCAGGAAAGAAGTTAATTTACTAGAAGATGGCTTTTCAATATCCTTTCATGTTATGGAAGTCACAATTCCCAGGCCGTGGGAGATTGCCTGATATCGTCTAGTCTTCCTCTATCTACTCTTTATGGTTTTCTTACCTATTTCTCTTTTGAGCTAAACAGTGAACAACACATACACATGCTTTATAAGCATCATTAGAGCTTTCATTAGTGGCTGGAAAGTAAAAATAACTCTATTAACACCCACTGAATTAACTAATAATAGTTAAAGACTTTGAAAGTACAGAATCTATTGAACACAGGTTCACTCTTTTAGGAATAATTTTGCACCAAAGAAGTTTATCCAGATAAGAAGTCTCCTGGGAAAAGCAGGAAAACTCTGAGCTTTCTTTTCTTTTCTTTTCATGTTTCAAATTGATAATTTGAATTTAAATGCCAAATATATCTTTATTTAATAAATAAACATCAGAGGAAAAGAAAATGTTTATTGTAAACAGAGACAATATATGAATAGTAGAGAAATATAATCCAAGGCTTTAAATTACCTCTATGCTTTGAGCCATTAAGTGGAAATTGTGACATTCAACCAGCAAATAGCTACCACTTAAAGATAGGTAAGGAGTTCTTCAGAATTTAGGGCAAGAAAATATTTGCAATATTTTGAAGATATATAGAATTGAAGGCCAACTGAATGGTTTCTGATAATCAAGTAGCATGATAGGAATTAGTGTAATGAAAAGCACAGTATATCTGTGCGTGTTAAGACTATCTCCTTCCACGCACAGATATACTGGGACTACTTGTGCCACTTATAACCAGCAACAGAAGGCAGGTTGTGAAAGAAAGGAACATTAGAAGAGTAAAATGCGGATGCTACTGTTTGGTAAAACTGGCAAAAGAGATCAGTATTTGTGATGCCCAAAAAGCTAGCTAAAAAATATAAATTCAAATTAATCTGAAGTGCAATTGTCATGGAGCACACACAGTCAATATTTTATTAACTACCATTATGGGGAAAATTAATGCAGTCAAAATCTCTTTGTCAGATGTGTTTGACTTTATTTAATTTGTCTAATGTAGAAAGTTTGATCAGAGATCACTGTATCCTACCCTGGTTGGTATATGAGGTGGAGGAGCACTTTTTAATGTATTTTTAAAATTGTGATCAGCAAATATTTATTCATGCAGTTATGCTGGCACACCCAATAGATGAGCAGAGGCTTTGAAGGCAGCTCAACTTTATACAGCATTCATTTGGATTGGCCCCTAATCTGTCACGTATGCTTTCAACCTCAGTTTACACACATGCAAAATGAAAATCATACAACCTTCCTTGCAGAGTGATAAGAATTAGGGATGTTATTTGTAAGGAGTGTGTCATAGTGCTAAACAAATGGATAACTGTTTATTATCTGTTTATATAATATCTATATCAGATTTGGTTTGCAACTGTTTTGGGGACATAGATACATTTGACAATCTGATAAAAGCTATGAAAAGTGCATTTTTCTGCTCTGGACTTCATCTCTAGCCAATCAAACATATATATTCAAGACTTCTCACGTTTGCAACAGGTCACAGATTGTCTAAAGGCACTGACCAACTCCATAGTAACACTCCCTGCATTAAGTGAAGAAGAGTTGAAGGACTTCCCAGGGAAAGGTAGAATCATATGGATAAGGTGTATATACTTCTTGGCTTGTAGGTAATTCTAGGAAGCAATCTTTTAGGTATATTTTATTTTATTTTGACAGCAATCATATTTGCATCATGCGTTAGAGTTGGTGGGGAGAAAATATGAATCCAGAAGTACTTACAAGAAAGAAAAATAGCACATTATACATTTTTTAAAAACATATTTTTCTATTTGAAGTCTTGGCTAATAAAATGTTCTCTCCTTTGACCTAAACTGTAATTTTTCTTCTTTTTTATTGGTTGACTCTGTCCGGACCTATATTTCAACATAGATTTTTCCTATGGGAACTGAGATGAAAAATTAGAGGAGAAAATGAACTTTGAGTAATCCCATCATTCTTCAGCCCAGAATTCTTTTCCATAAAGTTCTAATGTGACTCACCGTTCTCCAGTAAAACCTGGCCAGCATGTACATTTTAATTCAGCCTGGAACTCTGTGCAGTTGCCTCCATTGTAGCAAGTGAGATTTGTCTTCTCATTCCCACAGACTGTTGAGGGTAATCTTCTCTGCCTGGAGAGATAAAAGGAAAAGCCACAGCTGTTTATCTTGTGCATTTCATTCAAGAAAACTTTTCTGATAAATTCATATATGTAGTCGACGCCAAGTTAATTAAGTACTCAGGCCAGAGGAGCTACACATGCTTAATTGCACTGCATTATACAAGAACCACTTTCTCCAGTAAAAACTTCCTGCTGTAGGGTACTGTAACTAGCAGGGCTATACATCTTCCATTTCTACACAGTTTTCATTCGTGAGATAAGATCTATGCCATGGGGTGGCAATAAATTTAGGGTTAGAAAGGAGCTTGCTATAACTAGATTTGCTGCTGCCTTGCTAATAAATCAATAGAGGCCATAGGAAAATTGCATCTCTATAAAGGCCAGGGAAGCAAGGACGGCACTCTGGTACTCAAGCACTCATGTGATTTCTCTGTTGGCTTTCAGAGTTGAACTCCAGTTGCCCTGCCAAGACTTGCTGCTCCCTGTCTAATAATTCATAGCTTCGAAGAATGCAAGCCAAATGCTGTCCGGGAGGTTTGTGTGTAGCACCCGATGGTAACAGCATGTGAATTCAGAGTGTGGCTTTCTTGTACAGCAACAAAGCTGTACGTGTTAATGCATCCTAATAAAAGGCAGAACAAATTGTTAGAAGCGACACAAAACTTCATCACAAGACAAAATCAGTGGTTTGAAGGGACTGATGTTTAAAAAGATTGTAAGAGTGTTGCTTAGGCCCTTTGACCCATGAAGTGTGTGTAGAATATCAGACACTTAATAAATATTCAGGAAATGTAAAACGAATTGAATTTTGCCCGTTGTTTGTGCTGAGTGAATGTGGGGAAACTATCTGATGCTAAGTGTGTCTCTTCCCACAAGAGCTAATCAATTCTAAAAAATAAAAAAAAAAAAATCATAAGGACTTTTCAAAAGAGCCAAAAATGCCAGCCAGCTTTGAAAGAGGTCAATTAGCAATGCAAATCTTAGGTTTAATAAACAATTCCTGAATCTCATTAGAAGGTACTTTTGAGGACTTTAGCCTTTGAGAACTTGACTTTGATGAATTAGACAGGAAAAAAAACTGGAGAACTAGTTACTAGGGCCTAAGTGTTAATTTTACTTCTCCAAAGTCACAGTGGAATCCACTTTGACTCAGAATTTCTCTTGCTTTTAAACAGACAGGTTACCTGTTAGCAAATGAGTTGGTTAACTCATGGGAAATAACATCTGACTGAAATGTCAACACATAGCACCTATTACTCTGCCTTACACAGGCTCTGAACAACAATAACAGTTATGGAGATATACAGCTTCTTAGAGGTATGCCTACATGTTATGTCTGCAAGGAGATTCATGCAATTAAGGTACCACCTCTGAATTAGTGTAATGTCTACAGGCTGCCAACCTATTCCAGGTGTTCTTGCCAAAGTCCTGGAATGTATTACTTGTTAATAATAACCCTCTCACCTCCCCATAATGACTCAACTATTTAGTAAATTTAAAGCAGCATAAGTTGTAAAAACAATGACGACTTCTTACATGGAAATATTGAGGCACTGTGACTTAGAAGAAAAATATTCTTTCTTATCTCTGTTTATAGAAACATGAAGTGGAGGTGGTTAATAGAGCTATATACTGCCTTTATAGTTTTAGGAAAAAATAGTGAAATGCTTTGAAATGGGCAAAAGTATTTACTGGGTATTCTTTCAATGGACTGCTGGGTATTACATAAAGGACTCTCTAGGATCATTTGATTTGGTAGTGAGATATGCCTTAGATTTTCTTTACTAGTTGTACAAGTTGTAAAAAATGATGTTAATATAAATGAATCTTGTTCTTTCATATTAATGAACAATAATTTCTCTGCAGTAAGCCATGCAATTTTAATTGATTGTCACACTACAGAAAAGATGATTGGAAACACTAATTTTGTTGCCTTATAGGTTATTAAACTGTTTTCCATTTATGAGTAAAATCATTTCCTTATTTTCATATGTATATGAATATATATATATAAACACACACACACACATATACACACACACACATATATGTAATCTTTAGGTTGTCCTTTGAACTGGTTTTTGTATCTTACTAGTTCTCTCATTAATTAACGACAAATGAAATAATCAAAGCATTTTATGTTATACTTGTCTTAGAGGCATAATTTCACCTTTTTGAAATTACGTTTGGTCCTTGAACAAAATAGATTGGAACTCCGCACATCAACTTATATGTGGACTTGCTATCACCTCTGCCACCCCTGAGACAACAAGTAAAACCTCTCCTCTTCCTCCTCCACCTCAGCCTACTCAATGTGAAGATGATGAGAATAAAGACCTTATGATGATCCACTTCCACTTAATGAATAGTAGAAATATATTCTCTTTCTTATGGTTTTCTTAATAATTTTCTTTTCTCTAACTTACACTACTGTAAGAATACAGTATATAATATATATAACATGCAAAATATGTGTTAATCCACTGTTTATGCTCTTGGTAAGGCTTCTGGTCAATAGTAGGTTATTAGCAATTAACCTTGGGTAGAGTCAAAAGTTGTATGTGGATCTTTGACTGCCTGGGAGTCGGCATCACTAACCCCTAAGTTGTTCAAGGGTGAACTGTATACTCTAGTCTTTTCAGGATTTTACAATATTTACCTGCCTGAAATAACCCAGGGCATTATTTTTGCGAGGGAAGTCATGCATTCTCTAACAATACTAAAATTCAGCTTTTGCATGTATTGTAAATGTATTTGTTTCCTGAGACCTTAGAGCTGTCAGACCCTGGGGTTACAGTTTGTGAGACATATCCTACCACAGATGATGGAGAAAACATTTTGCTTCAAGGCTGGTTGAAATAAGACCATTCTTACTTGTAGACTATCCCAGCAAGTGAGATCCTGTTTTGACATGACCTAATTGTAATGGAGATTAGCAATGTCAGCCCTGTTCAGCACAGTATATGTGTAAACCTTGAAGAAAGAGCATTCCAATTTGACAAGAAATATGATGTAGAGCATAGCTTCATATGGACTTTATGCTCACCTGCAAAATTTTCCTGTAAAATTTCCAAAACAGAGACAAGAATAGCCATTAGTGTTGCTGATGCAGGTGGCTCCATTTGCACAATGGTGATTCTGGCAATTGTCTATAGCCACTTCACAGTTCACACCAGTGTATCCAGGCTCACATCTGCAGTAGTAGGCTGCAACTCTGTCAGAGCAGTTGCCATGGATACAGGGATTTGAAAAGCATTCATCAATGTTGAGTTCACAGTGTGTCCCTGACCATCCCAAGGGACAGGAACAGTGATAAGAGCTGTAGATGTCTTCACAATTTCCTCCATGCAAACAGGGGTTGGAGTTGCAGGCATTTAACTGCAAACAACCAGTAACCACTGAATTTGTAGAGATTTTGAGAAACTGTTCTCTCTGAGGTTTATTTGTGAAGCCATGAACGTTTTCAAAGTAAGAGAGATAAATGCCTCCGATTTCTATTGTACTTAGACACCCTTGCAAGCCCTTCATATTGTCAATAACTCGGCCACCCACAGAAATATCTGTATTATCCTTCAAAAAGTTAAGGTTTCCAGTAGCAATTGCACTGGTCACAAAAGGTGTTTGGTGGTCTACTTCCATTTGCCACCTGGATGCCTGGGCCAGTGGATCTGTCATGGAAAGAGTTACTTCGTGCCATGTGCCGTCGTTCACTGACTGTAGACTTGTCAGACTCAGCATATAAAAGCTGTTGCCACTTTGCAATTGAAAGAATAATCTGGAATCTTGAATGCTGATATTAAGAAATTCAGGCTCTTTTTCAGCGTTCAATATCTTTACATTTACATCCCTTGTTCTGAATCCAAATGTGATATTGGTGAGTTCTCTGGTGATATTCCCATTGCTTCTGAATAATATTTCACTGCTTTGTCCATCAAAAACAGCATTTCCAATACCTAGAGAGAGAAGGCAATTGTAACCAGCAACTTTAATTATTAAACCTATAGTTTGCTTAATAACCATTATTAACAGTAAGGAGCATCATGCTAATGACATCATATATTGATTGCTCGATACTACATATTGTGCTAGTTGCTTTTATATTCTTTATATTATTAAAAATATATAAATAATATTGAATTGTTTCTAATATACAATCTTAAATGCAGTGTTATTCATATTTATCCCCATTTTATGAAAGAAGAAACTGAGACTCCCAGAAGTTAAGTAATTTTGCTCATAGACATGTAGTTAATACATCATAAAGCTAGAATGTCAATCCTGGATAGTCTGAGACCAAATACCAAACCATAAATTTGTTTTTTATTAAAATTCTAGCATACACCAATTTTTATTTTGCATTTGCTCCTACAAATAAAGCATTGATTATTCTTTTTATACATAAAGAACTTGAGCACAGAAAAGTTACAAATCTAGCTATGGTGGGTGACACAGCAACTTAACAGTAGAATTTGACTTCTGATTAAGTTGGCCAGGAGGCACTTAAAAGTAGCATTTCAGATGACTGATTTATTTATCTGGAAAAACTCTAATCATTTTCCAAGCTACCAACTCTATACCTATACCCAAGTAGTTTCATGTGGTTGGGAAAAAATATGCAACCATATCAATTGCTCTCACTTTATGCCCACATATTATATGTGAGCACAGTACTTGTAGGCAATCTTATTACATTTCTGTATTAAAAAGTGCTTTTTTTCCATTCTGCAAGAACATGAAATCACAGCTCGTTTTATCTCTTAAAATATCTAACCCTATCCCAGCTTATGATCTCCCACGACACTTCCTTGAGAAAACAAGAGAAATAAGAGCTGCTCCAGCTTTTCGCCAAATCTATAAACCTAATTGTATCTGGATCCACTCTGCTTTCCATCCTGTTATAATGGATGCACTGTTCTCATTCCTATCCAAGGCCAACTCTGCCAGTTACGCTTTGGGTTCCATTCATTTTCACCTTTTAAGGCATTATTCTTACATGCATCTTTTTTTCTGTCCTACATTCTGGTTTTCCCTTCCTTTTTGTTGCTTCTCATCAATACACAAATATGCTGTAATTGTTCCAACCTTAAAAAATAAAAACACACACAAGACCTCAAAGTACTACCCTGACATGCCCCAATCCTGCTGCTTTTCTGTTTCTCTACTCTCTTTATGAGCAAAACTTCTCCTACTAGTTTTATATACCTGTTGTCTCCACTTTCTCATCTCCCATTTTCTCTTTAATACATGTCACTCAAGCTGTTGTTTCAATCACTTCACTGAAACCACTTTAGTCAAGGTTGTGATGATAGACTTTCATGTTACCCAATCCAATAGCCAATTCTCTATTCTCATTTTATTCCACTTTTCAGTAGCAATTGCCCTTAAAATACTTGTTACCTGTCAGGCAACACGCCCAACCACCACAAACACCACACCCAACCACCACCATCTTTCATATAGACTAATAACTATTAGTGCCCCTGCTTCTACTGCTCTGTGGGTCAATATAACAACACTCTTTAGTCAAGATCTCCGTTAGTTACCATCACATCTAGAAAGAAACCCTAAATTCTAAATACGATCTGACCCCTGATTAACTTTCCAGTTCCAAATTCTACCACCCTCTTCCTCATTTACATGCCACAGCCACAAGAACTTGTCAATCATTGAAGCCAAAGCGGTTTTTTAATCCACTGTTACATATACCTGGAATATTCTTCCTCCAGATGTTCTCATTCTTGGCTTTTCTTCAACCTTATTATTTGTTCACACATCACCTCCTCTGAGACATTTCCCTGACTACCCAAGTTAAAATAGCTTCCTTCCTGCATCGGTTCTACATTCCATTACTCAGCTTAACTTTCTTCATAGCTCCTATTAGCATTTGAAATCAGGTTGTGTATTTGTCTACTTGTTCCTTGACTGTTCTTCTGCACTAAGACATGATCTGTATGAGATAAGGATCTTCTCTGTCTAGGTTATCGCTAAATTATTCTGTCTAGAATATTGCCTGATTAACTGCAGGTGCTCAGTAGCATATTAAATAAATACTCTATAAAAATAACTCCACCCTTTATCTTAGGACATGAGATAATGATTAGAAACCACAGCAGGAGAAAACGTAAGTGTATCATTCAAGTGTTATAATTCCAAGTATATGGGGGAGGGGATGCAAAAATTCTGGATTTATTTATAAAAAATTGTATTTGTTCTTACATGTTTAAACTTCAGTCACCTTCTAAGTACTGTCCATTTGATATTATACACCTATTGAGACCTTTTTCCACTGCTCAAAGAACGTGTCAATTTTGATGCCTTTTAGTGCTTCTGCTGTTTTTTATTTAATCTCTTCCACATTGGCAAAACATTTCCTCTTGAAGATTTTTTTCATTTGAAGAAACAAACAAACAAACAAATGCCAGTCGAGGCAAGATCAGGTTAATAGGTTGGAGCACGGGGGTCATGGCATTTTGGGTCAAAAACTGCTGAACACTCAGCACGGTGTGGGTAGGTGCGTTGCCATGGTGGAAGAACTAGTCACCTGTTTGCCACAACTTGGGACGCTCTTCCCACAAATTGCCTCTCACAGCAACACTAGCTGGTACACTGATGCTGAGGGGTTCTTAGAACACTCACCTAGCAAGGGAAGCAAGTACTACATGGGGCCCGCCCTCCAAAAGATAATTCTGGTTTTTTTCAGGTCCTCCCTCATATTACTTGACTGAACCCAACTTTCCCTTGCTTTTATTTATTTATTTTTTTACTTTTGTATTTTTCCACCAGTTTTGGGGTTGGAGATTTAGGGGAGCAGAATCTCCTTACATGTTTCTAAGTAAACGTTAAAATGGCAGATCTCAGGTCTCCAACTTTTAAATACATAACACTGTAATGCTGTATAAATTTATTTTACTAGCACTGCTAAGCACACTGAAATCACGTTTTATGATCTGGGTAAAAACTACAATTCACATAACAACATTTATATTTTGCCTATTCTTTGGGGAACTTTGCCATAATAAACACAACTGTAACAAAGGTAAGCTGTAAATTTTAAAATCTTGGTTTAAATCTTGGTAGGATACAGAGATAGAGATGTTTAAAGTCCTACAGTCATTCAGAGTAATGTATCAGCTGTACTCTCAAGAATAGTTCCATTAGACCTAATCTTCTCAATATATTTTACTCGGAAAGGAAAGAAAATATAATGGGGTCATAAGATCTCATAAAATTAAACTTATACAAAGTAGCAAAAGTAAATAGTAGGATTTATACATGCCATCAGGAAATTGATTTACAATTTCCTATTATAAACCTATCGATTCACATTTTCTGTCTTCACTATGATAACTCATCCTTAAAAAAAGAATGCCCAGCCTGGGCAACATAGTGAGACCTCGTCTCTACAAGAAATTAAAAAATTAGCCTGGCATGGTGGCAAGTGCCTGCAGTCCCAGCTACTCAGGATGCTGATGTGAAAGGATTTTTTGAGCCCAGAAAGTCAAGGCTGTGGTGAGTCGTGATTGTGTTACTTCACTCAGCCTGGGCGACAGAGTGAAACCCTGATTAAAAAACAAACAAACAAAAATAAATAAAAAAAAATAAAACCCCAGAACAACTACTACTGGAAGTTTTTGGGATGTGGAGTCAGAATTTCTACTCTTTCTGTAGTGACAATATTGTAGCAGTAAAGATTCACTTCTCTTTTAACATGTGTGTTTAAATCCTAAGCTGCTTTATGTATAGATTGAAGGGCAGTGTAAATCAAAGCTATTGTTCTTATGCTGTCATTGTTTTTGAAAATTTTATTCTTTTTTCCCTGCGAAAATGTTCAAAATGATTTGAATTCCTTTGTAGAACACAACTTTAATATTTCTATCAAAAGATTAATAGTAAAATTAAGAATTGATAAATTATTTTAAATAAAGTGTTCAGAAGTAGAACCAAGAAAAAGTTGCATTTAAAATTCTGTGTCTCTGTCACGCACAGTAGCTCACTCCTGTAATCTGAACATTTTGGGAGGACGAGGTGAGAGAATCACTTAAGCCCAGAAGTTCAAGACCAGCCTGGGCAACAGAGTGAGACCTCATCTCTACAAAAAATAAAAGAATTAGCCAGATATGGAGGATCACCTGAGCCCACAAGTTTGAGACTATGGTGAACTGTGATCATGTCTCTGTGCTTCAACCTGGGCAACAGAGTTAGACCCCAGTTTAACAATGACAACAAATTCTATGACTGTACCACATGAGAAACCAGATTACATTCTTTATGCCAACCCACCATGTTATCTATAAGTGAGTGGAATATATTTCTGAAATATAAAATGTAAAAGCATGTATGTTTGCTACTAAAAATCTTCCCAAGTGTATATGCAGTATACACATAAATTTCATACAAATTTTTTAAATATGTATTTTAAAAATATAGAAACACCAAAGTGAATAAATATATTTTCTTTTCCTCAGTTACTCAGAGCTCAGTCTAAATAGGATGTTGCTACTTAGACTAATCTTTCCTCTAGTTCCATTTCATTATTTCAGTGCAGTATTTTAAAGGTATTTTATGTATTTTTTTATTGTGAGCAGATGATGTACTTAATATCTAGAGCAGTTAAGTGAAAATACTGAGGAAACTTGAAGAAAAATAATAAGTAAATCCATTCATTTAGCAAATACTTATTGACAAGTCAGTTCATGTTTGGCACTGTTGCACTCCAGTCTGGGCGACAGAGTAAGACTCCAACTCAAAAAAAAAATAAAATGAAAAAAAAATAAAGGTTAACAGTAACATGAGAAACCATACAGAAAATTTTCCTTGCCTTGTGAAACTCATATTCTGGTGAGGAAAGAGATGATAAACAAAGTAACAAATGCATATATAACAAAATATTAAGAAGGATCAGTCATATACACATAAATAAAAGTGAGAGGATGAAGAGATGAAGGCCACAATAAAGCTCTGTGTTGAGGGAGCGGTGGAGCCTGACTGAACGGGTGAAGGAAGGACTGCAGAGAGACGTCGGAAGTATATTAAGGGCAATGCCTCAGAGGATTTGTTTCTCACTATACAAGGAAGCAGATAAATGGATGGGGATGAGGAGGTCAAGAGAAACTTTTTGTAGGGAGGAAATTTGATGGTAAGTTTGGATGCCAATGGAAAAATTAACGATGCTGGAGAGTGAGTGAGAAAAAATTTAGGAGCAAAATCTTTGAATAAGAGGAAGAAATTCAGCCGGGTTCGGTGGCTCAGCCTGTAATCCCAGCACTTTGGGAGGCCGAGGCGAGTGGATTGCCTGAGCCCACAAGTTTGAGACCCACCCGGGCAACTTGGCAAGACCTCATCTCTACAATTAAAAAAAAATGAGCCGGGCATGGTAGAGCGCACCTGTAGTTCCATCCACTTGGAAGGCTGAGGTGGAAGGATCACTGGAGCCCAGCAAGTTGAGGCTGCGGTGGCCGGGAGCATGCCACTGCAGTCCAGTCTGGGTGACAGAGTGAGACTCCAACTCAAAAAAAAAAAAAAGAAATTAGAATTGAGGGTTGCCTAGAGATTGAACTGTGCATTATTTGAAGTAGAAGACAGGATATAAATAGCAGTACGATTAGTATGTGGATATGCAAAAGTGTAAATACCATATAGTATTCAACTTGTTAACATTTAGAAAATTGTGCTCTGTAGTACACAGGATAGGCAGAAAAACTCTTCACATTGAGGGAAATTCTCATAGCAAGCATTAATCAAGTGCTTAGTGTGTTTTATTCTTTACCTATAAGTCATATAACCATCACAAAGAAACCTACAAAGTAGATATTCTTATCCCTGTTTATCAGGTGAGGAAGTTTTAGGTTACAAAGAACAAGTGAATTGCCTGAGGCGTCATAGTTAATAAGTGGTAGTGTGCTAACACTAGTATATGTATTCTGTATTCCCAGTAATGAGGAAAGGAAAGTCAAGTATTACCTGATTAATTCTTTCTTAAGAAATTGACTTTAAATGATAAAGCATCTAGGTTTAGTGTTACTGTCAACTCCATTTCCCATCCCGACACCCAGGGAAGGATGAGGCAAGAGGGCAATCTGGCTTATTATACTACTTATATTAGGCTTATTAACCTACTCACATAGGGGAAACAGCCACAAATTTATTTAACAGGCTGGATTTGTCTGTACTCTTTTTCTGTGTTTTCTCTTGGAACAACTAAAATGCCCTAACTTAATTGGATGGATGATAGGATTGAGCTCTACCTACATTCAAATCCTTGAGGCATCAACTGGCACTGGGCTCTGGGAGGACACGGTCTGAGTCTACACCACTGGACTTCTTCACAGGCTTTCCCAGTTGTGTTCACAGGGCAGGAACAGGAGAAGTCATCCCACAGGGAGTAGCAAGCACCTCCATTGTGACAAGGGTTGAACTGAGCAGAAAAGCAATCAATATGAAAATGCTGAAGATGAGGCCACACCTCTGTTATTTAAAAATGTTAATTTCTCTACATCTTTTCATGATAAACTTTTAATAGCCATTGCTAATTAAAGATAATAAAACTGACTACGGCCATTGCCACTTCCTTTCTAAAAGAGTAGAGTGATGAGAGAACGAGAGAGAGAGAGAGAGAAAGAGGAAAAATATAAAATTAATATACCACACAAGGAGGATTTTTTAAAGTAGAGCAATGTTCTCTGTGGTTGACATATTACTTGGCACATTTTTACATACATTAATAACCATTTAAGAAGGACATTATTATTCCTGTTTTTACAAATAAGGAAAATGATCCCCCCACCCACCCAGTTGCCCAAGAAGTAAAATAGTAAAACTTGATAGCTCGATCTTCTGGGTCCCAATCAGTGACTGCCCCTCCCTTCACTGGTCTGTCCCTGAATCAGAGATATACTATTATTATTTGATTTCTCTCAAGGATGCTCACAAAGTATTCAAAATAAAGTATTTAAAAAGAAATTTCTTAGAACCTGGTCTGTGTTTGTCCCAGGTCTACTGTGAATATGTGATTTAGGCAAGTTATAAAACCTTTCACAGTGTCGATATCTGTGAATGATATAAATTTGGACAGCAATGACTGTTCTCTACAGTAGAATTCTCTTTAACAGAATTAAATAGTTTAATCCATGTAAAGTAGTGCCTAGTACATTGGAAATGTTCCTATAACAATTTTGTAATAACTCATTTGTGAATATTTAGAACTAAGACTAGTATATGGCAATAGTTGAAGTTTAATAGATGGTCAATACATATAAATACATTTCCTTCTTTTCTTCTGAAAGGTCATGCAGAGCTGACAATTGCTTATATTTAAGTTGCTCTTAGAAGAGCATGCAAAATATGTAAAGCATTATGTTTCAGAGGATTTCAAATCCAGTTACCCAAAGGAAATTACCACTCAGATATTTTTTTCCTATTGACTTAACAAAGGTTCAAAACAACAGTGGCTGGGCATTTAAGATATAGCTAATAGTATTTCCAAAAAGAGTTAATTCAGTTCAAACTCTGGGATGCCAAGGCCGGGTATAGTGGCTCAGCCTATAATCCCAACGCTTTGGGAGGTCGAGGTGAGATGATTGCCTGAGTCCAGGGGTTTGAGACCAGCCTGGGCAACCTGGTGAGACATCGTCTCTACTATTAATCACAAAAACTAGCTGGGTGTGGTGGCATGCGTCTGTAGTTCCAGCTACTTGGAAGGCTGAGGCAGAAGGTTCGCCTGAGCCCAGCAGGTTGAGGCTATGGTGGCCATGAGAGTGCCACTGTACTCCAGCCTGGGCAACAAGAGTAAGACTCTAACTCAAAGAGAAAACAAAACAAAAATATCTGATACCATGAAGAGTTTAGGAAGGAAAATATTATTATTCTTAAGTAACGTTGTTGTGAGAGTAGAAGAAGCATGTAGCTGGAGTTATCCTGGTTGGTTAAATAGATCATGATGTCAAAAAGTTCAAGGCCATATTTCTATTGCTCGATATAAATCCCTCAGTCTTGTTGGGAAAATAGAGATGAAATATTATTTTGTTGTGTGGGTCAGTAAAATGACTTTCTAAACAAAAATGGTTTTAATAAATTATCTGTTTTATGAAATAAAAGTTTAACATATAATATGTACATGGTGGGCATGAATACTCTTACCTTGCAGATGTTGTCTCCAGGACAGCCTTGGGTCACATTGACAAGAATTGGATTGAGAGATGGCTTGCTTGTTGAATTTGGGAAGAATTCCAGATTTTGGTTGTCTAATCTTACATCTTGGATACAGCCTTTGAAGAACCCACCATTAACTTCAGTCTCTTGCCTGTCAGGTAGGCCACCAATGTAGATGGCATCTCCCCTTTGAATTTTCCACTTAGAAGTGGAAATAGATCCTAGGTTTTGTGAAGATTGATACAATTCAACTTTGTTTGGCTTGATTTTCAAAGATATCAAGTGCACATTTCCATCACTAAGAATAAATTTTACTACCAATTTGGGGGTGCTTGGAGTCAGCATTGCTAGTCTGCCATGCTCTAGCCAGACTCGGATGTATTGATAGGTACTGTTTTGCAAAGCTAGAAGTAAGCCTGATGGTCGAAGTGTTCGGACGAACATGGAGAGACTGAATTTCTCTCCATAGCTCTCATCGAGAGTAAAGACAGCATATCCAGTGGAGTCATCAAGGCCAAATCTGCCTGCCGCATATTCTTCAATGTCAAAATAGAGGAGAAGAAAAAAAAAAAGAAGAAGAAACATCTTAAGACTCAGAAGTAAGAATATTAAAATTTTATACACACACATATATACCTTTTAAAATTCAAGACAAGCTTATTTGATAGAATAGTGATTTGGTCTCATTTTCTAAATTTCTGAATTTACTTTATCACATCAAAAACTACATTTTGGTTTTTAGTTTAGAGTGGAGTCCCTTTGATCACAAAAGATACACACACACACACACACACACACACACACACACACACACACACACACACAATATCTCTGCACTGATAAGTTAAAGAGGCTTTCCTTCACTGCCTAAAATGTTAAAGTAGCAGATACTACTACAACTTGGTGCAAAAAAGTTTTTTCAGCAAGAGCACTTCATGTAATATCTGTAAGCAGATTGTTTCAGGCAGTCATACTCTTTGCTATTTGAAGGCATGTTGAAGCAAACATTATTAAACCTAATTATTATTTGTAAAGAACAGAAATCAAGAATTGGGCTATGAAATCCCCTTTTGGGACAACAGCTCACATAAAAGCAAGGCAGTTGAACAAAGACAAGGACCACCTCCTGTGGTCCTGATTGGGAGTAAGAGATGCACAGCAAACAGAGGAGTAAGGGGCACAGCTTACTTAAACCCAGCCAGCATCTTTTGTGGTCAGAGGAGTTAGCGATGCACTTCTGTGACAATACTATTAATAATATGCATCACCTCAAGAAAACTCTGGAGATATATAAAAACAAAACCTGACATTTAAAAATATTGCTAATATAGTAGGAACAAAAATTCCTGTCCATTAAAAGCTTGTATTCTAGTTGGAGGAGACACACTAAACACAGTTAAGGAAGCAAAGTATATGTATGTCTGATGGTGAGAAATCCTTTGGTATAAAATAAGCCAGATAGAGAGAGGGAATATGAAGATTTTCAGGGTGGAATTGTAATTTTAAATTGAAAAATCAAGGAAGGACTCTCCAAAAAGGTGACATTTGAGCAAAAACCTAGAGAAAGTAGAGACGTTATCGTAGTAATTCAAGAGAGAAATAATGATGGCTTAGATCAGCAGTAATGTGAAATTTGTGAGAAGTCATCAGATTTTAAAAATTATTTTGAAGAACAGATAGAATTTTCTAGAACAAGTTCATCTCCAAGGGCTTTGGCCAAAGCAACTAGACAAGTAGACATGTAGAGTTTTCATTTGCAGAGATAGGGAAGAAAACTGGAGAAATAGATTTTTGGGGGTAGTGGAAGTCTAGGCTAACTTTGAGATGCCCTGTTAGATTCCAAGTGGAAATGACTAGTAGACAGTTGATGCAGAGGTTCTGGAGAGATGTTCTAGTCTAGCTGTAATCATTAAGGGTTTGTCAGTATATAGGTTTTTAAAGCCACAGACTGGATGAGACACAATGAGAACGAATAGAGTGAGAGAATACAGCAGTCCAAGAACTGAGCTCCTAGTCACTAGATGATTGAAGGTAAAGGAACTGGTGAGAGAGGAGCTAGTAAAATAAGAGGAGAATCAAGGGACATTGATGTCCCATGAGCCTAATGAGAAAAGAGTTTTCAGGAAGTGGGAGTGTTCAACTGTGTTAACTGTTACTGAGAGGTCAAGTAAATTGAAGACTTGAGAACTGATTATTGAATTTTGCAATCTAGAAATCACTGATGAACTTGACAAGAGCATGTGTTAGAGATATTGTTGTTTTCAAATCTTTACATCAAATCATAATAGAAAAAGCATATTCTAACATGTTTAAATGTCATATGGCCTAGTTGAAGTCTGGGCCAAGGTAAGACGTATTTTAGTTTAGCTGAACTATAGTGAAACTTGCTTAGGCAATCATTTGTATTTGAGGATCTTTTGCATAAAAGGTTACATTTTCAGAATTCTGACTTGATTTCCTCAGGAATACTGCATCTTGAATCTGCATTTGGAGACCACCTGCTCCAGGCAACTACCGGTGGCTTTCAAAGCGACTGTTAGATAAAATAACCCCTTTGAAGAGGTTAACATCTCTGAATACACTGCAGCACTTTCATATGAGATAAAATACTTAATAAGAAAATTTAGCCCTTGAAGCTCCTGAGGTTTGAAGATATGCACAGATTCACTCAACCTCAGGGATGGTGGGGTGCCTGCTGGTCATCCTAGGATGCCTTCAGCATCACTTTGTGGGTTGGAATTAAAAGATAGAACGCAGAGCTGGGTTTTTCTCCTCTCAGAAGTTTAACTCTTTAGCAATTCTATTCTTCAGAAATCACAAGCAAGTAGTCAGTGTGTGTGATTTGCTACATGATTTTAGAAACACCTGGAGTCACATATGACTTGGCTGTGGATAGGGAAAGGATGATTATCATATACACTGTTGATATGTCCTGAAGAGGGACAGCATATACGATGAAAAACAATTTTGACAAGCTTAAATGATTGATGGAATACAAGATGAAATATCCTAAGACTAGATAAGAATCACTTAGATCTAAATGTGCCTCATAAATTTAGGGTGGGAAAAATGGGACTCTTTGCCATCGTGAGTGACAACAATAATCATGAAATGTGGCTGCCAAAAAGTCAATGTAATATTAGGCTGCAAAACAGAAGCACTTTTGCCTCAGCAAGCATATGCAGTTACCACATTTTAGAAGAAATATGGATAAGCAAATGTATCTCAAAGCAAATTAGCAGTTGATCATGTACCTGAAGACTGCCATATGAAAAACATGAAAAGAAACTAAGAATGTTTAGCATGATAGATGAGATGGCTTGGATGGCTCAAGATATTTTTCTTCAGTTATTAAATTTTCTCAAGAAGAAGATATGTTAATTCTTATTTGCATGCCTTCAAGAATTACAATGTTTTCAACTAATGAAAGCTATGAGAAAAATATTGTATTCAAATATAAGAAAATAACTTTTTGGGAAATTTTGGCAAGATAGAGCGAGTGAGTTCTCCACCCCTAAAGGTTTTTAAGCGGAGATTTAAGCCACCTTTGGCAAGCACAACAGTAGGAAAAATTCAGTCATGGAATGAATCCTTATCCATACCAAAAAACTATAATTCTGAGATGATAAGATCGTCATACTCTAGGTGTATGACTGAGGGGAAAAACATATGTAAATTGCTTCTATAAATCAAATATTCTCCAGAGGGCAAGAGGTAGGTGATGCATTTATCCCAAACACTGTCTTGGAAGCTCCATGTTCTTTTCAAAATCAATGCAAGATATACTGAGATGAACTTACAGACAGTTCTGGCAATTAAGCTTAGGGATACTCGTCTCAGAACTCCTTTTATTGAGCAATTAGATGATTGTTAAACAGATCAACTTTAAGATATTGGAAATCCTTACGTCCTTTGTGTTTAGTCATCCAACTAACTCCTCTATCCTGTCTGCTTGTTCATTGCAGAATGGATCATTATTGGGAAACATTGAACCACAGTAATGAATTGGCTGAAGCTTGCCTTTATGCTTTTCAGTATGTCTCCTCCCTCTTGAATATGCAAGTACAATGGCAGAAAAACTCTATTTTCTCATTAATGCTTTCAAGCATTGTTTGTAGTGGGAATACACTCTTCAGAAAATTCTCCTCATGAATAATAGAAAATACAGAATATTTTAATTTTATGATGAAGAGGTGATATAAAATTTAATTAAAAAAACTTATACTAAGAATTTTCAGGGGAAAAAAAAAGATTTTATGGACCCCCACTCGATAAGTAATCTTTTGAAGCCAAATATCTTCATGAGGGTTAAACAGTTTCAAATAGTGTGGGGAATAAGGAAATCAGGGAAAAGTGGTGGAAGGATAGCAAATTCAGTTACTTGGTTTAAAAAGTTCATGATTTTCCTAGTTGGAAAAAATAAACTAAAGAAAACCAGAGCCCACTGGATTGGCACCGCTTGAATCTATTTACTAGGACAGTTAACATCACCATGGTTAGTATTAACCTCATGGGTCACTGCATCTGTTAGCCAGTCAAAATGAGTCAGCATCTGTTTGTTATTTTGTATATGTAGTAAAAATATTGCCTTAGGTTAATTAAATTTTTCTTCAAAAAGTGAACATTGCCTCAACATAATTTCCCCATTTCTCCTTTAAAAAAAATCACAAACAACTTGCCATTGCATTTAAAATATTACATAGAGCTAGTAGATATCATACCTCATTGTCAAACAGGACCATGATTTGTAATAAATATTGTGCCCAGGGGAAACCCCTGAATAGTTTCTAATAATTCTTAGCTATTTTAAAATGGAATAGAGTATAGGCTAAGACTGGTTTTAATTTTACTTCATATAAAGCAAGGGAGACTATTTACCAGATGTTGTCCTACTTCAAGTTACTCTAAAGTCTTAGGGTAAATTACAGCTGAACTTCAAAGCAGTCTGTTACAATCACCCCTCAGACTCTTTCAATGGCTGATAATAATATTAAAAAGAAACAGTTATGTATTGATCACTATCAACAGCAATCTCTGGAACAACATTGGAAGTTAAGGATTGTAAAATACTTTTCAAACAGTTATTTGCTAGAGAAATTAGATCAGTTATGGTATCTACCAAATTTTACTGCTGCTACTTTCCAAACTTTCTTTTTTTTTTCTTATGGCACCTAAGTAGATTATTTGTTTTCTCCAATGCATCTTTGGAAAAAATACCTTTGAATAAAATACGTGCTTTATAAAGGTACTAAACTTGAGTAGGATTTCAGGGCAAGAGTGAATTGCTTTAAAAAAGAGAACAAGGAAATGAATATTTACTGAGAATTTCCTATGCACAAGATATTGTGAAGTAAGTGGCATTGAGAAGTTTTATGTCTAAAAGTTCTTTTTTTACTAAGAGAGTATTTATCTTTCAAATAAAACACAAAAAATTTCTGATATCCAAAAAAAAAAAAACCCAATAAAATCATGCTAGCATTTTGTAAACACCGAGATGAAAAACTCTTTGGAAATGAGCTATCTGTTTATTTTTTACTTCTCTGTACTAGTGAAACTCTGATGTCCTACGAATCCACTCAAAATAATTAATGAACAACACTGCCCTCTTTTTTTCTCATCAGTGGGCAACCAGCATCAGAAGTCCTACAGGGTCATTGTTTTATAACAGGCAGAAGCAGACGAGCTGTTTTTCCTGTTTCTGCTCTGAGTCGTAGAACTCCTAGGCACTCAACCTTCTCTCACCTCTTAGACAGTTGGGGCCTTTGTAGGGTCTGTGGCAGTCACATTGGTAACCCAGCCACAAGTTTATGCAGCGTCCTCTACTTTGACAAGGTTGGCTTTCACACCAATCCTTTCTCACACAGCCTGCCTTGACATTTAATGATGAGCCAGATGAGATGTTCTCCAGGGTAATGTGATTCTCATCAATTTTAACGTCTTGGAGACAGCCTATAAACGAAGGTGTGGATGGTGTATTATAGATGTTAAGCAGAGCAACATCACTGCTGGTCGTTCCCACTGGTAAACCACCCAAAAAGGAGTTCTGAAAAGCACATATTGATTGATCGTTTTCAAATGGAGAAGGAGCTTTACTGATGCATTTCTCCTTACAGGAGTCGTCGATTAAGGTAAGGGTCACAGCCTCTGCAAATATTACCTCCACAGAATGCCACTGTCCATCGCTGGTGTTGTGGGAAATGTCCAGAAGCACCTTTGGCTGACTGTTGACCTGAATTGATAGGTGGATGTTGCCATTTAGCAGCTCCAGTTTCAAAACTACATCCCTGTTGCCTCGGAAAAGTAGAAGTGCCATTGGTTGAACAGTCTGAAACCTGAGAGCCATGTTACAAAAGGAAGCTTTCATTGCAACTGATCTACTTGTGACCCATAGGAAACTGTTGCCCTCAAATGAAAGTGTGGTGATGATTTCACACAGGGATCCGGTATAGCCAGCTGGACAAAGGCAGCTGAAACTATGCTGGCCATCTTGAAAGTGAGGAATGCATATTCCATTATGTAGACATTGATGATGGATACAGCCCAGGAGAATCTCAGAACAGTCTCTTCCTCCATAAAATGTTCTAGAAAGGTGATCAAATGGACAATGGCAAGTATAATTCCCAGGTGAGTTCTCACAGATACCACCATTTTGGCAAGGGTTTGAAGAGCATTCATTGATGTCTTCCTCACAGTGGATTCCTATAAAGTAATTAAAAATAGGTTAAAATTACATATATTCAAATGAGAAATGAAGGTTTCACACAATTTTCATGTATAATCTTTCAGAAGTGCAGCGCTAGGTCAGGTTACAACTGTAATGGAGTAGAATGCAAATAGTTATTGAGGAAAACTAAAATCATTTATGTCATTTCACATGTGTTGTGATGAGGAAAAGTGTAGTCCTAGTAGACATTAAATTCTTCCTCTAGGAATTGATAATTAGCCAAATACAGTGATTGACTCAAACTACCATTGTTAGTCTTACATGCAGCACTGAATATCATAAAAAGGAAAAAAAGGAAAAAAAAAAATAGCTCCTGGCAGTGATGCTAGATACAAATTACTCATTTGGGAACTTCTTTCTCAGATATTGTTTATCTTGTCCCAGGATGCAGATGTCACTCTATTTTACCTGAAAACAGTGATTTTTGCCTTTTACCTTATTTGTATCTCCCCCATAACTGTTAAAACCAAAGTTTTCCGGATATATAGATGAATGGGAAAATTCTCACTATGGAGGGTTTCTAAGGTGAATGGATGTCCCCATTTCCTCCTTTCTCACAATTCTAGTAAGTTGTGACATTTCTACTATAACAAGATCCTGTTTATTATTATGACTTCACTTTCTATTACTTTTTTCTGGTTCCATGTCAAAGACAAATTTCTAATTAGAGAATTATTAGAATTCATTTACTCGAAGTAACAAGAAAAATATAACACCTTTTAAGAGCGATGGTTATTACTTTTCCAGTGAAGTCCAAATGAACAAATAGTAAAAATAAAAATGAACATAACTATAACATTTTATGGTTTCCCCAACATGTTCAGCCAAATTATAATATTTGTGCTTAACACAGTCTTCTGAGGTTTTCAAGGCAGGTATTCTTAGTTCTCTTTCACAGAAGAAATTGAACTTTAGAAAGACTGATCTAAATTCCAAAGTACTTTTACCATCTGATCCTAAATTAACCAGGTTTTTAAAGTTCAGTCTGACACTATGTTTTTTAATTAATAATTTAGTGCATTCTCATTTATTGTTTATAACTAATATGTATGCTGTATTTTCCTATTTAAGTCTATGCCCCAATGTATATTTTCTAAAAATGAACCCCCAAACTCCTATACTAATAGTGTTGGAACTGAATCCCAGTAAGGATATGTGATCTTAAACAGTTACATGCACTTTCTATGTCTCAATCTTCCATCTACAAAATGGGACTAATAAATAGAATTTAAATACAGGACTCTTAAAGATTAAGCAAGCGAGTTAGGACACGAAAAATGCTCATAACATTGCTTGGTATATAATACATTCTCAACAAATGTTGGACATTAATAACCAAAATAATTACCTTCTTCTTTTTTTTTTGAGAAAGCAGGATTTGTTAAGAGGACAGAAAAGTGGGAGGGGACCCAAAGGGGCTACCCCCAAATAATTACTTTCTAATGACAAAATTCATAGTACTGTGGTCACTGAGAGAAATTATGTAGAAAGTTTTAGCGTATACAGTGTCCCAGAAATTGCATAATTTTACATGATGAGAAGTTTACTTGGACAGCATATTAGTCTAGAAACTCATTAGATTGTACTTCCTATAAGGGAAGGGAAAATGACTGTTTTGTTCACCAATGTATGTCCAAAACACAGCATAGTACCTGGCTCATATTTGGCATTCAGTAATTGATTTTTGAATGAATCAATGAAGGATGACTTATCTAAAGTGACTAAATGCTTTTTACAATGCATTTAATCTGATCCAGAACCAATGTGCTCTTTTTGTATATATTTCCAAATAGATTTCTACAATGTTAATCTTTGCCACTTACTATCCACACATGTAGGCACTTGATTGGACCCTATTGTATTTATATTTTACTGTAGTGGGTTTACTTTCACACAAACTTTGGAAATTCAAAAGTACTATAAGATCTGTGAAAACAGTGAATGTTTTATAATATTATGCCCTTAGATTTGCACAGTGGTAAAGATATGTATGACAAAATGTTTGATAAATAGAAAGAACAGAACTGAATCAAATCTATATCTATCTAAATGTTATATAATTATACTTAGTGGTACAGAGAAATGACACAGGATTTACAAGTAAAGTGACAGAAGTTTTCTAATGCAAGTTTAATTTAACCAAACATGAAAAGTTTAAACTTTTGTATTAGAAGGTATTTTACTTAAATTTGATTTTCACAGGATTTTGAGAACAAAAAAAATGAATAAGCATTTAATTAAGACTTATATTGAAAAACTTATAAGGTAAAACCAAGATAAAACATTATTTTTTTGCTCCTACCATAACTCGCCTCTTGATAACATCCCTGCCATGATTTTTCTGCCCCATCTTGAATAATAGCATCGTGGTCACTTTTTAAAAAACCACTATAATTTTACTGACCAGCCACATATAATGATCAAAACTCTCAATGCCATTTAGAATACAATCTTCGTTCTTTTTTCTGCTAGGCTAACTTCAGGCTGTCCTGAAGGAAGACTTGGAAGGTCTCTTCTTTCTTTTTCTATCCTCCACTCTTCCTACTCCCAAATTTATAACTAGGTTTTTGGCCTTTAGAAGACTGTTTGTGGAGAAAAGAACAGGAAGGAAGTAAAGAACGTTTTCACCTGATTAGTGCTGATGGAATATAGGTCCATGCTCCCTGAGTCTGGCAGATGTGTAAAAGTGATATTTGTTCTAGGAACCATTTGTGAGTTCCTTGGAGCCTCCTCTTCTCTGTTCTTCCCACTGAGACTCACTCCAGAGACCTGCGAGGCAGACCAGCAGGCATTGCCTCTCCTGGGACAGGCTACTCTCAAATTTGTTTCTCCCCAACTCCTTTGCTGACCTTTGCTCTTGCTTCTTTACCAATTATCTCTGTTGGGGTTCCCTCACTGCCTGACAGAGGCCCATTGGGAAGGATCCATTTTATACCAACTGCTAACTGATATTTCTACCATGGGTTCCCCATCAGGCCTCAGGATTCATGAACCTTTGACCTGGAGTTGAAAGGGAGTACATCTACTTTTCAGCACAGCACAGTAGCCATTCTTTCTCTTTCTTTCCAACTCAGGTTAAGAGTTACACCCGTTCATCTTTAGACTCCTTGGGCAGGTGAAGAATCTAGTATAAGTTGCCTTCCCTCCATGTTGAGTTGACACTGGGGTACTCTTTGAAACCACTTTGCTTGGGTTAGAATTTTACTTCCAAATCCAAATTTGAGGAGTTGAGGGATAATGCAAGGCAGCAGCAAGTTGCTCCAGAGAAATCTCTTTAGATAACAGACACTCTAAAATTGCCTTTCTAGAGTTTTCACATACCCTTGATATGAGTATAAACCTTTCAAAAGCTTGAAGCTTGTTATCTGTATTTATTATGACGTTCTATATTTTGGTCTGTCTCATAATTTACTTTGGTGCCTGACAACAGTCACATCTTGAATTCTTCGTTGAAATTTCAATATACCACTTTCTCAAATTTACAAAATGCCTGCCCTGTGTCCTATTCTCAGAGTATTGTGGGAGACATCAAATAGAAAACATAAATGTGACTTCAATATGCTTGCAATATAATGGGATGACAAAGTGCAAATTTATGAAAATATATTGTACATAACAGGCTTCCAATGGATGTATTTAATATGTGAGAATCAAAGTCAAGCAACATTAAAGCATATTTAGAAAAGTTTTATGGAAAAGGCTTTGAATGATAAATAATGATAAATCTTTAGATTTGATAAATCTTTAAAATCTTTAGATTTTAAAATTTGATATTACAAATTGTCAAATAAACCAATATTGGTCACATATCTATCACATATAAGATATTGTAGATAACATGGAGTATTACCTATTTACTGTTCTCAATGAGTTTAATAGAGAGGTAAGACAAATTTGTGAAAAACTAAATGAGAGTGCAAATCAAGACAACACCGAAGGGATATCATTAGGCAGTATATAATGAATTGTAAGTCAATTGTACAGGCAATAGCTTCTGTAGAGACTTTGGGAAAAGGTGGCTCTTTGGCTGGGCTGAAAAGGATTTATGGAGATAGGATTTGATATAGGTTTTCAAGTATAGATCAAATTGACAAAGAGATCATTGTATATAGAAATTTACTTGCTTATTTAATTAATTAAAAACTGTCACTTCATTTTATTTTTCTAAAAATTTTTAGCTCAGTATCTGATTTGTATGAATAAAAAAACACTTCTCTGCAAAAAGCTTAAGACATGTTAAAGTGACAATGAGTTCGGCAATCTGATTGGCATGGAGGATTTGTGTAGGAAAGTCAACTCAGAAAGGTTAGATGTAGCCAGACTGGAGAATGTCTGGGAAATTTCCACATTTTAAAAATTGTATTTGTTTATTTTATGGCAGTGAGAAGTAATAGGTAATTGTTAGATAGAAGACTAACATGGTTTCTCAAAAAGGTCAACTTCACAAGGATGATATGTAGCACAGAGTAAAGTGAGAAGAAACTAGAGATTGGAAGGCCAGCTAAGGCAGCTATTAAAATTATTTGTCTCATAGACTATTAGGGTCTGAAATAGTTTGTTTATTTCTTTACAATTTACAGCACCCTTTCATTTATGCTTGGTCAGCAAATAGCTGCAGATGGTAATGTTTCTTTTCTTTCTTTTTTTTTTTTTACTGCTGCTTACAATATTTTTTCTTATAATTGCTAACATTTACGCATTTGATCTTTTGAAAAAAACTATGAATAATTTGATTGTGTTTTTCCTTTAAATATAAAGAAGCTAGTTTTAGATTTTTAACCGTCATTAAAAAAGCAAAATAAGGATGAGAATAAAGCCTGAATAAACAGAATCAGGTACAAAAAGTAGACTGATAAACAGTTATTCTTGCCTTTATCTCATTTAAAATCAATTCTATTGACATCTCCAATGTAAAATAAGATCAGACATATTTATCTGATGAACCAGAAAACTAAAAGTGAGGGAAAAAAAATCAAAACTTCTTTTATTGGTTATTTGAGTTCCTGGGGCAAAGACCAAGGTCTGCTGTCAGTCAAGATAAAAGGATTAGGCAACATTTATGGGATTATCTAGGCCATTCAGTCTTCTTAATTGAGCATCTTAGTTGACTATAAATTGTTGTTTACGTATGAGTATTTATAGTATGCAGTGGGTTACATGAAGATTATTGCTATTTTACTTATGTGAACTCAATTCATTTAAAACTGTCACTTCATCTTATTTTTCTAAAGTCTTTTAAATTCACTATCTGACTTTATGATAATACTACATTTCAAAAATAACTATAATAGGGAAAATTACCAGCTGTTATATTTTATATTTTCATCAGAATAAATTATATATAAAAAGAACATAGATTTTATGTGTAATATTAATATCGCTGGATATGAAGATGACATTTGCAATAATTTTCACTTTGTTGAAAGTCATGGTTAATGAACTATTATAATAGAAAGTTATTTCTATAAACTCTTAAATACAAATAAACAAGTTTCATCTTGATTTGTTTTAAGCTATTTTAAAAATTTTAATAAATAGAAATAGAAGGAGAAATTATATAAAACTAAGAACTCAATGCATAAGTATATACACTTTTTTTAACTCGAAAGTTCTAATTTTCATTGAAACTAATATCTGTTATAGCATTAAACATTAGTTGCTAAATAAATATACTAACAATTCAAACAATGATGTAAATTAGCTTTGTACAAGTTCTAAGAAAATAGTTAGTTACCTATGAGCATTGCCATTAAAATGTGAAAACCATGGGTCCTGGCTCCAAACATTTTTCTGTAAAGAGATATCCATCCAAACACCTATTAGGTTGACAGAGTGAGTTTCTGACGGTTTGGGGCCATTTCCAAAAGTGTAGGCATATTCTTCAATGTCACCTTCGTCCTCTCAGGTAGAGAGTGTGAGGACTTGTGGGGACTTAGTTTTCGACTCATTCCCAAGCTGGATCATAGGGGCTTAATGTAAAGCCCATTTGTCTGCTTACCAGGCAGACTTGTTATAATCTTATGTACAGTACCTTGCTTAACACATGGTGCTTCCCTTTTTAAAGTCACACTAGTAAATGTTAATACAACCATAGCACTGAACATTGACATGATGATCATGGAAACATGAGTTTTGGGAAATGTACATTAAGACTGGTATTTTGGACAGTTTCTATTATGGAAAATTTTGGCTTCATTTAATTTTCTTCACAATAATGGAAATACTGTTTTTTTTTGTTTGGCTTTATATTTTCTATTTTGCTTCTGAATAATGGCTAAAACATTCATAGAAACTTCAAATCTACTGAAAACCTATGTAGGGAATGGAAAGGAAAGACATTTTTAAAAAAGGGGCAGGGCTTTTATTAATCAATACTGTGGCAAAAGTTACTTGTGTGGTGTTCTCAGACTTAAAATCCACCCTACAAATTATGCTCTATGCCTTTTAAATCTAATAGCATTTAATTTGGTACAGCAGAATAATTTGCACATGTGCAATGTTTGAGATGTACTTAGCATATCTGGTGCTTGACTTCTTTTCTTTTTTTCACATTTTCTAAGGGAGGACCTGAGGACATCCAGAGGTTTTACCTAGGCAATATAGGTCCTTAGAACTACCATAGTGCCTAAAATTCCTACCATTAGAGTCATTTTTTTAGGTTGAGACCTTGTCTCTTGGAAAAGATGAAAATGTTACCTGAGAGGGATAATAACTATCATGAGGAGGTCATTAGTGCCTTATCATGGAGTTGTATAGGAAATTAAAATTATTCCATGTAACTGAGGTCAGGTAAATTGTGGTAGGAAACGTGATAGGGCAGACAAGGTGCAACATCGGTGACATTGCAATAGTGCATTGTTTTATTCATTTATTTTCAAACTCCAATTTCTTGAGGGCTTATGTTGCCTATCACTATGTGGGTGCAAGAGATATGATGGTGACCTAAACCAGACATAATCCTGTTTTATGGAGCTTACCGTTTAGCCACACTTATAGCAACTGGACAGTCAAGGTCCTTGGGGACTAAAGAAGAAATTTATCCATGGGGGCTAGAAGGTGAGGCTGGGGTAAGGAGGAGAGGCAACATATACAGAATTCTGTTCAATGAATCACCTTGGAGAGGCATTTCTAGTAGTCCTCGGGGAGCCAGAATAATGCAAAAGAATAAACATGGACTAGAGGTCAGAAAAAATTGGTTTTCAAATCTCACCTTTAATATTAGGCTATGAACACTTGGGTAAATTAGCTAATTTCTTTAACCTGAAATTTCTTTACCTATAAAGTAGACATAACAAAGCCTATTGCACAATTGTGTTTGTCTGGACAAAATTAGATAACTACAAATGCTTGGTGCACATTAGTCATTCAAAGTAGTTTCAACAACTTTTTTGTGGACTGCATGGATGAGTAAACTTGGATAAAAATACATCTGACATACTTTTAGAATTTATAGGCAACATGAGCCTGGTTAAAGATAATGGCTACTCTGAAGCAGAAGCGATGGTGACCTACCAAGCAGTCATTCCCCAAAACACCCCTCCTCACCTTCCTTACAGGTAGAACATGCCTCCCACTGCAAAGGACAAAAATAACAAATCTATTCTTTCACACACTTTTACAGTGGAGTCTTAGGCATATGGCCCAATCCTGGTCAATAGGACCTGAAATGTACTGTCCTAGGAAGAGGTTGGGAAAGGCTTCCCTCTTCATTATAAAAAGGAAATGCATCTTTAGCCTGATTTTGTCTTGTACCTTTTTTGTGTTCCTAACAGCACATTAGCCATCTTCAGTCATACGGGGATAAGTCTAAGAAGCATGCCATGATACTGAAGATGTGAGAACAGAAATATGGAACCCTGTTTAGTAACATAATAGATTTTCTTAAATACTTAATCCATTATCAGATGTGTATTTTCTTTATGACAAAAACATCCTAACTGATATTATGGTTATCAGAATCCAAAAGGATCTGGACAAGCATGTAAAAAGGGCTCTGGAAGAACATTTTCACAAAAAATATAAACTTGTATATTTTATTTTTAAATTTTATTAAAATTTAAACAAACTAAGGAGTGTACATAAAAACTGAATGTGCAATGGGGAAATGGGGAAAAAAAGACTAGAATGTACATTGCAATTACTACAGTTAGAAATAGATTTACAGTAGTCACTTCTAATCACAAAAAATGTGTTCCCAGACCCTCAGTGGGTGCCTGAAATTGTGATAGTACCAGATGCTACTATTTTTCTTCCTATGCATACATGCTGTATACAGTGTGTATTTGCTGGACAAAGGGATGATTCACACCCTGGGTGAAACAGAGCAGTACAGCATAAGATTTCATCGCATTACTCAGAAAAGTGTTTAACTTAAAACTTATGAGTTGTTTACTTCTGGAATTTTCCATGTACTATTTTTAGACTGTAGTTGACTGTGGGTAACTGAAGCCATGGAAAGCAAGATCCCTGATAAAAGAAGACTACTGTATGTCCAGCACCATGGATAGAGCTAAATAACATGGCTACAAATGAAAAAGGGAAAAAAGAAAATGAGAATTTTAACCTAATACATACATCTAGAAGAACCTTAATCATCGACACGAATACATACAAATTAGTTTAGATACATTACTGTGATTTAAGGGGGGGATAGTGGAGGATAGGGGAAACAATAGGATGGGATGGAAATAATAGACTAGAATATATACAAAGCAGGCAAGCCGAGGTTCTCATGTCAACTAAAGAAGACAGTTTTCCATGAGCTGAGAATAGTTAACACTTCAACTGAGATTAAGCAACCACAAACTGGGTGGAAATATCAGGAAATGAAAACATATGGGCTTCAATTGATAATGATTTAGCTATTAATAATTATTATTAACATTTATATATTTACAATGTATTGTAATTTATGGTGTGTGTATATATACACACATATATATCATATATATGGTATTTGTGTACATGTATATATGTGTATACATATATGGTGTATATATGATATATATGGTATATATGACATATATATGACATATATATGTCCTCAATTTGTCTTTAAAATATGGATTCACGGTGACGTGGCTTCCAAAATTATATATGGACTACTACTGTCATAGCAGATGATACTATCTGGGGCAAAGGAAATAACAATTCCTCTCTAATTCCAGATTCAATCTCAAAATATTTTAAAAGAGCAAGATAAAAAATATACATTCGAGTAAGGAAAGTTAATAAAATAGTAAGTTTATTTGAAATCATGTTGTTAGAGAAATACTGAAATAAAATTGGGATGTTTAACGTGGAGAAAAGTAGACACCAGAGCACATCAGAAGGGTCTTCATGTAGCTGAATGTCCATAACATAAAACTTTATTTGGTCCCACCTGGGAAAACTTGTACCAGTGGCAAGATGCCACAGGTTAGTCTATTTTTGCTCACTATGAAGAATCTTCCAGTAGTCGATGCTGAGCAAATGTAGAATTGGCTGTCTTGAGAGATATAGTATGTTTCCTGACATTGAAAATGTACACATTTAAAAATGATTGCCATTCAGCATGAATATTATAGTGGAAGTTTAAGAAGGTGGGTTATGGAATTTAATGGCCTCTAATGATTCTTATGGGTCTGAGATTCTATAATAATTTCTAAATTTATAATATTAACATAAAGTAATAATTTTAGGTGGAGAATATGCTAACTATAATAAGATCCAACATCTCTGCAATTTTGTTACAGTTCTTAAAGTCTGTAAAAAGGGGAAAGTAATAACTTCAGAGGGCTGCTATAAGTATTAACTGAGATAACTATTTAAAGCATGTAGTTCCAGGTTATAATAAGTACTTATCAAATGCTACTTGCCATGTGGTAATTCCCTAGCTTCATGTATATTTGCTTAAGAGGATAGTTAGATTTCATCGTAGCCACAATTTTTCCTGTGTTGATTACAGTTAAATTTTACACAATTGAACTGTTTGATTATTAACTATCACAGTGTAAAGTGGATTAAAATCATCTAAGGAAAAGGATAAAAGGGAGCTTTGTGGTTATTTTCATCAGTAAAAAATGACAATTGAGAGTTCTGGATAGTGAATATGAGTGGATGGAGCTAAGGTTTATTGAGTCTCAAATCTGTGCCAGGCATTGTGGTAACGGTTTTACCTATGCAGTCATTTAATCTCTCTAATAAATGATGTTGAGTGTATTGCTACTGTCGTTTCACAGATGAGGAAACTGGATCAAGTTGTGGTTGGTACTCAGTCTGCCTAAATTTTGAGAAAAGTTTTTTTCTCTATAACATGCTGCCTCCAAGGAAAATAATATGATGAGCTGGCATTGAATAATATTAAAAAATATAGCACTTTGAAGATACTAAAAATGGGAGTAAAATCAATATTAATCAGCGTAAGAGAGTAATCAATATATACACATATATACATATATGTATGTATATATTTTGTGTCAGTCATCACCTAGGCTGGAGTGCAGTGCCATGATCATGACTCACTGCAGCCTCAACTTCCTTGGGCTTGGGTGATCCTCTCACCTCAGCTTCCCAAGTAGCCGGGACTAAAGCCCATCTAATTTTTTTAGTTTTTGTAGAGACAAAGTCTTGCTGTGTTGCCCAGGTTGGTCTCAAACTCTGGGAGCTAAATGATCCTCCCGCTTTGGCCTCCCGAATGCTGGGATTACAAACATGGACCACCATATCCAGCCTACAATATTGTCACAAATAAGATACAAAATTTCACATAACCTTCTAAATGTAGAAAGGCAAGAAAACATGTAACATATCTCTGAAATATTTTAATGTGAAATAATAAAAATAAAACCACTTTTGCAAAAAGAATCATAAAAATGTGTTATGTCAAAGCTCTTTTCAGTTTGATGAGTTCCCATTCGTCTTTCTTAGCTTTTATGGCATTTATTTCTGGGGACTTGGTCAAGAATTCGTTGCCTAATCTGATGTGCATAGGGGTGTTTCCTACATTTTATTCTAGGACTCTTATAGTTTGAGGTTTTACATTTAGGTCTTTGATCCATTTTGAGTTGGTTTTTGTATATAGTGGTAGGTAGGGGTTCAGTTTCATTCTTCTGAATGTGGTCAGCCAGTTTTCTTAACACCATTTGCTAAGGATAGTCTCCTTTCCCCAGTGGTTGTTATTGGTGGCTTTGGTGAAGATGAGTTGGTTGAGAGACTGAGTTTTTTCTTCCAGAATCTCTGTACTGTTCCATTGGTCTGTGTGCCTATTCTTGTACCAATATCAGGCTGTTTTGATTATGGCAGCCTTGTAGCAAAGTTTAAACTCTGGAAGTGTGATATCTCCCACTTTGTTCCTCTTGCTGAGGATTGCTTTGGCTATTTGTGGTCTTTTCTGTTTCTATATTAATTTCTGTTTTGTTGTTTCCAGGTCAGAGAAAAACAAAAACAGTGTTGGTAATTTGATGGTTATTGTGTTGAATATGTAGATTACCTTGGGTAGGATGGATATCTTGACAATATTGATTACTCCATTCTATGAGCATACAATATTTTTCCATTTGTGTGTGTCATTCTTGATTTCTTTGAGCAACATTTTGCAGTTCTCATTGTAAATATCTTTTGCTTTTCTGGTTAGGTGGAAAAGAGACCATCAAGAGAATGGGGAGACAACCCACAGAAAGGAAAAAAAAAATGGAAAATTATGTATCTGAAAAAGGCCTAGTATCCAGAATCTACAAAGACCAAAAAATGAAATGAAGTGGGGGCGGGGAACAACCACATTAAAAAGTGGGCAAATGACATGAATAGACACTTTTCGAAAGAAGAAGATATATAAGCATGAAAAAATGATCAGCCTCATTACACATCAGGGAAATGCAAATCAAAAACTACAGTGAGATACCACTTAGTTCCAGTAAGGATGGACATAATAAATAAATCAGAAAACCAACAGACGCTGGCACAGGTGCAGAGAAAAGAGAATGCTTCTATACCATTGGTGGGAGTGCAAGCTAGTTCAACTTCTGTGGAAAGCAGTGTGAAGATACCTAAAAGAACGAAAACTTGACCTTTCATATGATCCAGCAATCCCTAACCCTAACCCAAACCCTGACCCTAACCCTAACCCTAACCCTAACCCTAACCCTAACCCTAACCCTATCCTGGAAATAGACCCAGAGTAACATAAATCGCTCTACCAAAAAGACACTTGCATACGCATATTTATTGCCACACTATTCACAATGGCAAAAACATAGAACCAACCCTGCTGTCCATTGAAAGTGAACTGGATAAAGAAAATGTAATACATATACACAAAGGGGTATTACACAACCATAAAGAAGAACAAAATCATGGACTTCACAGCAAATTGAATGGGGTTGGAGACCATCATAGTGATCTATCACAGAAACAACGAATTGAGTACCATGTATTCTCATTCCTAAGTTTGACCTGAACATTAATCACATTGGCACAAGGGAGGGATCAGCAGTTGCTGGGCACTGCTAGGGAAGGGAGCAAGGGAGGCAAAGAGGGAAGACACATAACAACATGAAGGGTACCTGGTCCTACACCAGGGGGAGTGAAGGCCAGTTGGAGGCCCAAACTTCACCTGCATGCAGCCTACTTGTGTAGTTAATCCTTACTTGTACTCCACATCTTTATAATAAAATAACATTTTATTAAAAAAAACCTCCTTTATGTGCACCATTCTCAACCTTACTGATATCAGAAATATGTGGTAGTTTATTCTGTATATTAAGACTGTTTGTTTAAAGCATAAAACATGGGTTTTTTCCTTCATTATCCATTCATTTGTTCTACTTTACTATCACATTGTTGTAAAGTTTTGACAGAGAGACACATAACACACTCTCTAAAACTGATATTTGCTCAGAACCATATTAGATAAAAAATACAGAGCCCAGGGGAAGTTTGATTCAGTCTATTGTGTCAAAAGTCTTCTGAGATCTTCAAACAAAAAACAAAATATCTACAAAAAGCTTTGCATTTCAGTTCCATATTTCACTTGATATTACACTTCAAAAGTCACACTTTGAAGCTTAGTAGATATAGGTAAGTGATTTTTAGTTGTTTTAGAGACTAACAAGTAGAAAGTACAGCATTGCACATGCTCCCTCTTGTTGATTTTACTTTGAAAAGTAATTGCAGAAAAACTCAACCAAGTTCAACCAGAACTATCCTAATTGGCTTTGATCAGTAAATCATCAGAAAGGCTCAGCTCTTTCTCAGTCAGTCCTTTTTACCCTCATCTTGTCAAAAGTGAGTGATTAAACACTCAAGTTATGATGAATTACTAAAACCTGCTTTATATTGGGTTGGATATGTTGCTTTTCTAAGTAATGTTTTCTTTCTCTCTGCCATGGTAAGAATTGGCTTTACATTCTTTAGTAGTACTGTATGTCATTCCTCACAAATTTATTAATATTTTTGTTCTGTATTATTACAAAAATACCAAAGGCCAAGTATATTATTGCCCTTTACATTCTGGCTTTTATTTATCTCCCAGCATTAAGTCCCATTGCCCACTACAAATGGTTGTAGTGAAACATATTTTTAGTATAATGAAAATTAAAACACATTCAAAACATTCTCTGTCTCCACTCATTCAAAATCTCAACTTTCTTTCAGGGTTCAGTTCCCTTGCTACTCTCCCACATTGAAATGTCTTCCCTTGGTAACTCGTTCATGTTTGTCCTTAAACATCTGTGGCTTATACATATGGAACCCAGCAGAATACATCATATTGCCATTTATTGTTTATTATGTAGGATTTAATTTGCTCAACTGTATTGTAAGACATAAATGTGAATGCTTCCTTCTGTCTTTACTTTCTAGTCTACTGTATTATATAACACAGTGCTGCATACTGTGTGCAATTTTAAATATTATATACTGTACTATACAATAATACAGTATCATGTGTAATCTTAATGAAATGTGTACAATATTGTCACCGAAGCAAATTTGCATTCGGTTAGTCACATCCATAGAGTCTAATGTATTGAAAGACAACTGTAGTCTTTATTCAATGCAAGAGCTGTGAACCTGGCATTCACGGATCTCTACAGTATCCATGAGTGGACAATACAGGTCTATACGTTATTTGAAAATATATGCTATATTTTATGATCTGCTGCTTTTACATTTTGGGGGAAGATAATTTATAGTACACTCTTTAAAATTTAATATCATAAGAATTACTTAGTGGGGGTGGATGTAGCTAAAAATGCCGAATCTTAGGAAAAGACAGTTACTATTGAATGAGAAAGCAAAATAGACAATAGGATTGAAAGATTCAAGAGCTATAATTTTTATTTCCATGGAATAAAAATAAATAAACAAATGATAAATTTACTCAAGAATAAATTTAAATTAAAAACAAACAAAAATTTATTGTAAAAACTGATAAAATATATAAAAGAATAGTATTTGTAATTATTGTAATATTTTTGAAAATCTGAAACTATATAATTTTCTGGGAAAGAAGAACGTTCAAAATTGACTAAATAAGAAATGGATCGTATAAATAAGATGATAACCAAGAGAAATATTGCAAAAGAGTCTAGAAGCTAAACAGTGTTTATAAGTCTAGAAGCTAAACAGTGTTTATAAATTAATAATAACCTCCATGCTAGATAACCTCTTCTCCAAAAAAGATGGAGAAGTATTCAATGCACTATATAAAGTCAGCATCTAATCCTAATATTATCCAAAAAAGAGGATTATAAACCAATCTTATTTATATATACACTGCAATAATGCTAAAAATAAATAGTAGTGAACAAAATCAGAAATTCCTGCCAAATGCTACCTCTAAGACATGTGATCAAGGTTAACACCAAAATAAAAAGTCATATGGATAATATTATACCTCAATATGATGTGATGAGTAATTGCTCTTTGTGGTATTCTTTCCAAAAGCACATTACTTCAGTCTAATTATGAGAAAAATATCAGACAATCAGAAAATATCAGAAAAATATCCCAAATGAGGAACATTCTACAAAATACCTGACCAGTATTGCACAAAATTGCTAAGGTCATTAAAACTAGGAAAGTGTGTGAAACTATCACAGCCAAGAAGAACTTAAGGAGACATGACAACGAAATGTAAAGTGGTATCTGGGATAGGGTCTTAGAAGAGAAAAAGGACATTTGAAGAAGACTAGAAAAATCTGAATAGAATACAGGCTTTAGTTGATAATAATATATCAACATTGGTTCATTAATTATGAAAAATGTACAGTACTAACTGTAAGATACCAGCAATAAAGGAAACTGGTGGTAGGTATACAGAAATTATTTGTATTTTCCTTGCAATGATTTTGTAAATCTAATGTTGTGCTAAAATTAAGTGTCCAATGCATGAAAGAAAATGCAAATCAAAACTACAAGGAGATACCACCTCACACACATTAAGATGACTACTATCAAAACAACAGAAGACAATAAGTATTATCAAGGATGAGCAGAAACTGGAATCCTTGTTCACTGTTGGCAGAAAGGAAAAATTGTGAAGCCACTATGAAAAACAGTATAGTGGTTCCTCAACAAATTAAAAAATAGAATTACCGTATGACCCAACAATATCACTTCTGGATATACACAGGCATACCTTGTTTTACTGTGCTTTGCTCTATTATGTTTCACTGATGTGTGTTTTTTTCCTTTTTAACAAATGAAAAGTTGAGTAAAGACTTGATGCCATTTTTCCAGCAGCATGTGCTCACTTTGTGTCTCCATGTTATATTTTAGTAATTCTCGCAATATTTCAAGCTTTAAAGTTATTGTTATATCTGTTACAGTGATCTGAGATCAATGATCTTTGATGTTAGTATTGTAATTGTTTTGGGATGCCACAAACCTTGCCCATATAGGATGACAAACTTAATCAAATGCTGTGTGTTCTGACTGCTCTACTGACAGGCTGTTTCCCCATCCATTTTCCTATCCCCAGGCCTCCCTATTCCCTAAGACACAGCAGCACTGAAATTAGGCTAATTCATAACTTTACAATGACCTCTGGGTGTTCCAGTGAAAGTAAGAGTTGTGTATCTCTTACTTTAAACCAAATTAAGCTTAGTGAGGAAAGCATATTGAAAGCGAAAATAGACAGAAAGTCAGGCCTTCTGTGCCAGTTAACCTAGCTGTGAATCCAAAGAAAAAGTTCTTGAAGAAAATTAAAAGTGATACTCCAGTGAACACATGAATGATAAGCAAGCAAAACAGGCTTATTGCTGATTTGAGGAAAGTTTGAGTAGTTTGGATAAAAGACCAACCCAGTTACAACATTCCTTTAAGCCAAAGTCTAAACTAGAGTAAGGTTCTAACTCTCCTCAATTTTATAAAGACTGAGAGAGATAAGGAAACTGCCAAAGACAATTTGAAACTAGCAGAGTCTGCTTCTTGAGATTTAAGAAAAAAAGCCATCTCCTTAACATAAAAGTGCAAGGTGAAACAGCAAGTGCTAATGTGGAAGCTTCAGCAAGTTATCAGGACAATCTAGCTAAGATCACTGCTGAAGGGGTTAAATGAAACAATAGTCTTTTAGTGTAGACAAAACAGTCTTATAGTAGAAGTCTTCTTGTAAAACTTTCATGGCTAGAGTAGTCAATGCGTGGCTAGAAAATTTCAAAAACAGACTGACTCCCTTGTTAGGGGCTAATGTAGCTGGTGACGTTAAGATGAAGCCAATGCCTATTTACCATTCTGAAAACTTAAGGTCCTTTAAGAATTATGCTAAACCTACTCTGCTTGATCTCTATAAATGAAACAACGAAGTCTGGATGACAGCACATGTTTTCAAGCATGAGACCTACTGCTTGGAAAAAAAATTCTTTCAAAAGCTTACTGCTCATTGACAATGAACATGTCGCTCAAGAGATGAATGTTGGCTTCATACCTGGTAACATAAAGTCTATTCTGTAGCCCATGGATCAAGAAGCAATTTTGGCTTTCAAGTCTTATTATTAAGAAATAATTTCATTAAGTCTATAGCTACCATAGATAGTGACTCCTCTGATGGATCTTGGCAAAGTACATTGAAAACCTTCTGGAAATGACTCATCATTCTAGATTCCATTAAGAACATTTATGATTTTTTGGTTTGTTTGCTTTTTTCTTTTTTCTCTTTTGGTTTTCTTTTTTTATTTTTTAGGAACATTTGTGATTCATGGGAAGAGATAAAAAAAATCACCATTAACAGGAGTTTGAAAGAAGTTGATTCTAATAAATGCTTATGGATGATTTTAAGAGGTCCAAGACTTTAGTGGTGGAAATAATGGCAGACATTGTGGAAATAGCAAGAGAACTGGAATTAGAAGTGGAGCCTAAAGATGGGACTGAATTGCTGCAATCTCATGATAAAACTTGAACAAATGAGAAGTTGCTTCTTATGGTTGAGCAAAGAAAATGGTTTCAGGAGATGAAATCTACTCTTGGTGAAGATGCTGTGCACATTGTTGAAAATATTATATAAACTTGTACAGTAGCAGCAAGTTTTGAGAAAATCGGTTCCAATTTTGAAAGAAGTTCTACTGTGAGTTAAATTCTATCAAACAGCATCAAATGCTATAGAAAAAACTCTTTCAGAAAGGAAGAGTCAATTAATGTGGCAAACTTCAGTGTTGTCTTATTTTTTTTAATTGCTACCATTACCCCAACCTTCAGCAACTTTCACTTGGAGCAGTGGGTAGCTAGCCGTAAGTAGAGGCAAAGCCATTTATCAGCATCTGAAGGCTCCAGGTGATTGTTAGCATATTTTAGCAATAAAGACTTTTTTAATAGTGATATGTGCATTGTTTTTTAAACATAATGCTATTACATACTTAATAGTCTACAGTATAATGTAATCACCATTTTTGTATACACTGGAAAAAAAGTCACTTTATTAAGTAATTGCTTTATTATAGCGGTTTGAAAACAAACCCAGAACATCTCCAAGGTATGCCTGTACCCAAAAACATTGAAATCAGGGTTTTAGCCGGGCTCGGTGGCTCAGCCTGTAATCCCGCGCCTTGGGAGGCTGAGGTGAGTGGATGGCCTGAGCCCGTGGGTTTGAGACCCACCTGGGCAACTTGGTGATACCTCATCTCTACAATAAAGCCAAAAAAAAAAAAAAAAAAAAGAAAGAAATCAGGGTTTTAAAGAGATATTTGTACACTGATGTTCAGAGCAGCATTATTCTTAATGGCCAAATTGTGGAAGCAACCCAAGTGTCAGTTGACAGGTAACTGGATTAACATAATGTGTGATATTCATGCATTATCATTAACATTGGGAGATTGGTCACACACAATAATAACATGAATGTACTTAACATTACTGAACTAGACGCTTAAAAATGATTCAGAAAGTACATTTTTTTGTTATGTGTATGTTACTACAATTAAAACGTAAAAATCAAATTAAAAAGAATGAGAAAATCTTTAAAAATGCTGAGCTATAGCAAGTCAAAATTGCATCAGTCAAAACTACTGCATAACAAAAACATGGTTCTTTTAGTAAATTCTAAAAATTAATTTAAAAAAATTTTCATCCCATTTTCAGGAAATAAAATTCTCTTAGAACAGTAGGATAAGAGCATGCAAAATTAACATGATAATGTGTATATATCTTTACCCAAACAAACATAAAATGGTAATGGACTTAGGTAAAATCAAGAAGTGAATATAGGTTAATATGTAATTACATGTAATTTTAATAAATTATGCATATATTGATCTAACATATAGTTGCATTTAAATGCACTTTTTGAGATTTGTCCACAGATTTATTTATTTGTTTATTTCTTTATTGCTGAGTGACACTCAGGCTGGAGTACAGCGTCACTATTACGGTTCACTGCAGCCTTGACTTCCTGGGTTCAGGTGATCCTTCTGCTTCAGCCTCTCAGGTAGTTGGAATTACAGGCGTATACCACCACGTCTGGCAATTATTTTATTTTATTTTTTTGTAGAGATGCTCTTTTACTATGTTACCCATGTTGGTCTTGAATTTCTGGGCTCAAGCGATCCTCTCACCTCAGCCTCCCAAAGTGCTGGGATTATGTGAGCCACTATGCTTGGTGGGATTTCGTTATTTTCATATGTGATGAAACAAAAATTGTAGCTGTTGGAAAAGAGAACTTATTTGTAAACAAAATGTTATACTTTTCATGCAGTACTCAAATTTAAGCCACTGTACTAGGTCCTGAACATCAGCTCATTTTATCCTTTTAATTATACTAAATGGTAGGCATATGGGCAAATTAAGAAGCTAAGTCTCAAAGATTAAGTTCATGTGGCCTGGTAAGTGACAGAGTTCTTACTCCAATCTCTCTGTGTCCATTGAATCTCAAAGACCGCTTTATTTTCATTCATTATACTGCTTCTTTTAAATTTTATCTTTGATTTGCAAAGCCAGAGGTTTATCTTCAGAGATACAGAACCCACTAAAATTATGCTTTCAGAAAGCATTTTGAGAAATGTAAAAATGATCATAAGTGTTATGTGATAAAAGTAGGATACAAAGCTATATGTAGAATGATTTCAATTTGCGTGTGTGTGTGTGTGTATTTGTGTGTGTGTTTTGGAGGAAGGGAAAAAGAGAGAGACAGAGAGAGGAGATAAAGAGAAAGGAAGGCAGAAAAATTATATCAAAATATTTTCAATTTTGAGGTGAGGATTTTTAAAGATTTTCTTTATTCTCCTTTTCTGTGTTTTACACATTTTCTACAATGAGTATTTTATACTTTAGTAGACATATTTTAAGAGAAATACAAAAGCTTCTGTCCCCAACAATCAAAGTAATAAAAGTAAAACTTAAATCAGTGTTGAATAGTATCTTTGTGAGAAATCAAAGTGAGAAGTGGAGTTTTTGTTTATTTTGTTTACATGTTTTATAATTTAGAGAGAAAAAAAGCAGAATAGGTTTTGTAAAAGTACTACAGGTTCAAAAGATATTAAGTTAGGTGTTTAAGTTTCTGTTTTAAAAGTGTGTATTTGTTTATTCCATCATTTCAAAAACTGCTCTTTCCCTTCTGGTTCTGCTGGTGGCTCCCATTTTCGAAATCTGACCCCACTGTAATGACAGAATGCTGTGAAGTATGCACCACCATCTAGTGGTAACTCAGGTAACTGCAGAACCACTAATTCATTAGTTCATTTATCCATTGGATATAAATAACTGAGCACTGGCTATGTATTAAGCATTTGCTAAACCTTTTGGTTTTATTGACTTAATCCTCACATGTGGTTAGACACAGACTTCTATACACCCCTCAGTGATCTCTATCTCCTGGAATTCACACGGTTGTGTAAGCCTCTCCCCTTGAGCCTGGGCTAGAACTAATAACTTGCATCTAGCCAACAGAATATGGCAAAGAAGATGAGATGTCTCTTTCATAATTATTTCACAAAAGATAGTGACTATCATCTTGTCATAAGACTCCCTCTTGGTGACTTTGACCAAACTGCCATTTTTAGAGAGGGCTCACTACCGTCAAGGATCTGAGGCGCTCACTGTAACCACCCTCAAAGAATTGGAACCTGCCAAAAACCACGAGTGAACTTTGAAGTGCATTACTTCCCTTTGGAGTCTTCAAATGAGACCCCATCTCTGGACAACACCTTGCTGCAGCCACATGAGAGGCTCTGAAGCAGAGAGCCCAGTGGAGCCATGTTTCTCAGAAACTGTAAGATAACGAATGTGTGTTATTCTAAGTTGTAGAGTTTTGGGACAATTTGTTATGCAGCAGTAGATAACTAATATAGCATAACAACTATGAGGAAAATAGCATTATATGCTCTATAAGCTCAGAAAGATTAAATGATTTAACCAAACACACAGACTAGTAGACAGAAGAGTCAGAATTCAAACTCAGATCTGTTTGATTTCTTAAATCATACTCTTACCATTTGTTTAATGCCACCATCCTGTTTGACTATTTCCTGTGAGCCAGGCACTGTAAAAGGCACTGAGGTTGCAAAGATGAAAAACATCAAGAAACACACAATCTTTTGGTAGCAAATGACAATTAAAGCAATCATCCTTAGAATTTTACCCTCTCCAGAATGCCATATAAAAGGAATCATGGTATGTAGCCTTTCAAATCTGGCTACTTTCACTTAGAAAAATGACTGTGAAATTCATCTTTGTTGTCACAGGTGTCTATAATTTGGGTCTTTTGTTGCTGAGTAGCATTCAATGGCAAGAAGGCAAGACAGTTTATTCATTCACCAATTGATGAACATGTGGGTTATAACTAGGTTTTTTAAAATGATTAACAAAGCAGCTATGATCATTTCTATACAAGTTTTTGAGTAGAAGTATGTTTTTCTTGGGTAATACATAGAACTTAGAAGTGAGATTGCTGGGTTTTAAGTGTATTTTTAGTTTTATAAGAAAACATCAAATTTTTTTTCATTTTACAACCTCACTTCCAAAGCATGACCATTGTTCCACAGCCCCACCAGCATTTGGTATTGTCAGTTATATATAATTGACTACTTCTATATATCTACATGTATGTGTATACACACACACACACACACACACACACACACACGTCTCTATATAAAATGTTATAGTTGTGTTGCATTTTCTTGATGCTGAACATCTTTTTATATGCTTGTCATCTTATTTGATGTTCTATTTTTAAAAAGTACAAAAGAACTGTACTTTTAAACTGGTTTGTTTGTTTATATTATTTAGTTGTGAGAGTTCTTTAAATATTATGGATACCAGTATTTAAGAAAATATGTGTTTTGCAACATTTTCACAACCTGTAGTATGTCTTCTTATTTCAGAATAATGTCTTTCAAAGAGTAGAAAATTTTAATTTCTGTGAAGCACAGTTTATCAAATTTCCTTATATAGTTTGTGGTTTTTGGTCCAATTTAAGAAATCTTTGCCATGCCCAAGATCACAGATATTTTCTCCATTTTTTCTTAGAAGTTGTATAGTTTTATAGTGTTTGTATATGCTGTGAAATTTAGGTTGAAGTTCATTTGCTGGCATATGGCTGTGTGCAATTCCTAACTTCTAGACTTCCTTTTCTTCAGTTGTTTGCTTTATACTTTTGTTTAAAATGAATTTATCATATTTGTGTGAGCCTATTTCTGCATTCCCTATTGTGTTTCATTTATCTATGTCTATCCTTTGCTAATACTACAATACCTTGACTGCTTTGCCTATACAGTAGATTTTGAAGTCAGGTAATATGAGTCTTTCAACTGTGTTCTTTTCCAAATTGGTTTTAACGATTCTATACCCCTTGGTTTCTGTATACAGTTTAGAATCAGCTTGTCAATTTCTATAAAAAGTCCTGTTGATATTTTAATTGCATTACATTGAGTGCATAGATCAAGTGAGAAAGAATTGATACCTTAACATTCAGTATTTTAATCAGTAAACATGACACATATCTCATTTTAGGGTCTGCTGTGATTTCTTTCATCGGTGTTTTGTGATTTTCAGCATACAATCTTGCAACATTTTGCCAGATTTATACCTAATGATATTAGTTTAAATATATCATTTTAAATTTCTTTTTAAAATGTTTCTTTTAAAATTATTCAATGCTTGCATATAAAAACAACTAATTTTTGGATACTTATTTGGTATCCTGTGACCATGTTAACTCATTTGTCTTAATCTCCTTTTGGCAAATCCTTTGAAAATGTCCACATAAATAACTATGTCATCAGTTAATAGAGGGGTATTTTTTATTTTTTTCAATCTGCATAATTATTTCTTTTTCTCATCATGTTGCGCTGGCCAGAACCACCAACACAGTGTAGAATAGAAGTGGTGAGAGTGGACATCTTTGTATTATTCTTAGGGAAAAATTATTCAACCTTTCACCATTATTACTATGTTAGCTCTAAGTTTTTTGTAGATGTTCATTATCAGGCTGAAGAAGTCTCCTTCAATTACTGGTTTTCTGAGAGTTTTTATCATGTATGAATGTTGAATTTTGTTACATGTATTTTTCTGTCTCTATTGAGATGATCAAATATATTTTCTTCATTTTATTTTGGTGAATTACATCAATTGAATTTTATATACTGAATAAAATTGCATTCCAAAGTTAACCTCAGTTAGTCTTAATGTACTATCTTTTGCATATATTATTGAATTGGGATTGTTAATATTGGGGGAAATTTTGATGTCTAATTCATGAGAGATATTGGTTTATAGTTTTCATTTCTTGAACTAACTGACTGGTTTTGATATCAGGGTAATGTCAGCCTTGTAAAATTAGTTGGGAAATATCTCCTTGTCTTCTAATTTCAAGAAAAGTGTGTGTAAACTGATATTAATTATTATTTAAATAATTGCAGAAATTACCTATAAAGCAACACCATCCTGGACTTTTCCTTTTTGACAGGTTTTAACTATGAGTTTAATTTCTTTAACCAATATTCAGCTTACCTCTTTCTTCTGTGGGAACTTTTGTCATTTATGCTTTTCAAAAAAATTGTTCATTTTATCCAAGTTGCCCTTAGTGTACTTTTATTGTACTTCTAATGTCTGATGAACCCCTAGTGGTTTCCCTTTGATACTGACAATGTTTTCCTTCTCTTTTCCTTGATCAATCTGATTTGATGTTGATGAATTTCATCTTTCTTTTCAAAAACAATCTTTTGGTTTTATTACTTTTTTCCTATTTATTTTCTGATTTCAAGTTCATTGATTTCTGTTTCATTATTTATCTTTATTGTCTTTCCTTCTGCTTGCTTTGGGTTTAATTTTTGCTTTTCTTTTTCTGCTATCTGATAGTAGAAGCTGAGATTATTGGTATGATATTGTTTTCTTTTCTCAAATAAGCATTTAATGCTAAAAATTAGGGATCTGCACAATTTTCCTGTAAAGGATCAGTGAATATTTTAGACTTTGTGATCTACACCATCTCTATTTCAACTACTCAACTCTGCATTATTGTGTGAAAGCAGCTAAAGACCAAATATATTTCTAAAGAAGATTAAAACATTTCTCTTCAAATATTTTCTTTACTTCATCCTTTCTCTCTTCACTTGCTGAGACTTCAATTATATGTACGTTAAACTGTTTTATATTTTCCTAAACTCTTGGATGCACTGGTATTTTTTTTTTAATTTTACTCTTGCCTTCTTTCTATGCTCAGTTTGGGTAATTTCCAGTTAATTACCCAAGAATAAGGATAAGAAAGCTTTCTCCTTACCTTTGTCAAACAACATGTCTTTCCTGTGCCCTAGAAGTGACAGAGTTTTCTCTCTTCCTCAGTGGCTTAAGACTTTTATTCTATGTGAGTAGAGTTTAGGAAAGGAGATGGAGTTTTATTCCTTTTCTGCAGTGGATCTTGATCAGGTCATGCAAGTCTGAATCAAAAAAGCAACCATCTCTGGTCTTTAGTTCCACTTTCAGTCTTTCCAGGGAGTTCACATTGAAAGTTTATGGAAAGGGGACTATAATAGAGTGTAAATTTCTATCATGTTTCCAAGTAGTTTGTTCTATTTTGTCATGCTAGCCTATACTTGGCCTTTAACAATTTAACAAATTTGACAAATTATCTTTCTACATGGTGACAAGCGCCTCTTTCTCCCTTGCTGTCACAGTTGCATCCATCTGTGTGACTCTCCTTGACTGTCCCTCCCTGAAATTCCGTCTACTTGGTTGTCTTTTAACCTCACTTCTTTGATGAGTTCAAACAGAGTTATGATTTTTAAAATTTTATTTGTGCTTGTTTTATAGTTAGGGTGGGAGTGATATGCTTTTCAGTTTTTTACATTCTGGTCAAAAGCAGAGCCATTTTTATTGTATTTTATTTTAAAGATGTAGGGTGCAATTCAGGATTAGGTATACAAATGGTCATAGTACAGGTAAAGTTTGGGCCTGACTCGCTTTTAAATTTTGGCATTCCCAATGCATTGTAAAATGAAGAACTATAAAAATAGAGTTGAAGAACTGGATAATGAATTAAATGCTAATGTGAATCATATCAAATTCCAGAGCAATCCATACAAACATTGGACTCTTATGGTAACTTCAGAAGTCTAACTTCAAAAACCGAATTCCTTGCTGTGATGTTATCAGAGACCTGAAATGTATGAATCTAGAAAAAAGAGAGAAAAAGGAACAGCTAGGAGGACTGTACACTTGATAAAGTTTTGTTTTTACTATTGATACTCTACAGAATGGGAGACAGGAGAAAGTCTGGGACTGAATGATAAAGAGAGAGCATAAGGGAGAGTATGAGAGAGGAAGCTATATATATCCCAAAATCCTTGTGGAAATGAGAGCAGAAAGCTAGTTTCTCAAATGTTAGTCTATGGACTAGTGCCCCAAACAGATTATTTTTTCTTTCCTCCTTCACTATTCTCCTTCACTATTCCTCCTTCAAGACTTCTCTACTTATCCCAGTATAAGGTAACTTTCCAGAATTCTTCTCATGTTGCCTATCACATACTACCTTCACCTATGGTTATCATTTTGTTTATATTAGTCTTATTTTTCTCATTATAGCATAAGATTTATGAGAGTAGAATAAACATTTAGTTAATTAAGAAATTGACAGAAGAGTAGTTAATTGTCTTTCTAGGACTATTAACTATTTATTCCAATTTTCCATGTGTAATTATGGTACTAATTTCTTGATATTCTCTGACTAAACTTCTTGGCATGTACCATAAACATCAGGGGTCTGACAGAAACAGATGAATCCAGTAAACATGCAATTGTCTTTGGTACCTTTTTTTCTTGAGATTCAGTTGGCTCTTAGATTACAGAACCTCTAAGATATGGTAAATTTCTTAACTTGAAAAATATAGCTCCATTTACATGTGTCAAGATATCTGCAGCCCTTTGATGTTGTTGAACTGACTGAACTTTGGGAAATGCTGCTCCTGGTAAGACATTCTAGGAGTAGTTTACAGGTGAGGAGACTGAGGGAGGTAACTATTCATGACTCAAGCCTCTGGTTCAGTGCTGATGACTTAGCCAGCTATTGACAATACCATTGCACAGACTATCATTCTGAATTTCAGAACTGACTCCTCTCTGCCTGTTTGAAACTATTTCTTTTCTGTCTCTCAATTTTTGTCTGACTTGGTTTTCTTTCTAAACTTGCTCTATTTACCTTGCTTCCTTTGGGTTGCTGGCTGTATTTCAAAAACTTAATATCCCCCTCAGGGTGCACCACAACTTGAAGGCAAGCAACCCTATATGTCTCCTCTCCTAGTTCAATAATTTTTCCATATCCTAGCTAGGAAGAATTGGCACATAAGCTACTTTTTAATCTAGTCTCTGGACTATCAGCAATATCTTATTTTACACAAGGTCATTGTTTGGCATAAATTAAAGAATAGAAAGTTCACACCAGCTGTGAGTATGTAAGTGCATGTGAATGTGTGTAGAACCTGAGGGTAGGTGCCTGCAGAGAAAGGATGTTGAGTTCTAGTATAAGGAGGGAGGGCTGATGCACAGAGAAGACCTAGGGTTCCTCAACGGTTTAAAAAGATGAGGGAAGAACAAGTGGAACCACCACTTAACATTTTTTATACAGTATTTATCTCATGTTCCAACTTGCAACTTTACTTCTAGGTTATCATCTCTGTTTATTTTCACAATTTTTTTAGTGTATATCATGCAATCTTCTAAGCAACTCATCAAAGGCATGAATCCAAGGTGGGAACGTTTCTGGTTTATAAATAATTTGGTTTTGGCCTACACATTCAAAAAATGCCAGAGCTTCCAATAGTTTCAGATAGAACATACATCACTTGTGATACAAGAAACCCTTCACTTTCAATAATGTTGAGTTACAGAAGATGTATTAATTTTCTTTGATGGAGTTGGAATAGTTATTTCTTTTATATAGCTTCTCTGCTATATATGCTTAGGAGACATCTATTAGCAGCAGTGTTCAAATTCCAGCTTTCTGTGGAAACTGTAACCTCAGGAAAGTCACTTGACCTTTGGGGTCCAAACTTCTTCCCCTCTACAAGGATAGTACCAATAACTATACACCGGGGTTGGTATGCAAACTAAATGGTATAAACAAAGCTCCTTGATTGTCTACTAAGTTGGAGTTATTTATTCCTCTAGTTGCTTTAGAAACCAACCAAGGCATAAAACAGAGTTATGACTTGGAAGTACCCCGTTTCTTTTGAGTACAAGCTCATATATTTGCTCTTCCTGCATGAAACGAGATTTCTGTGAATGGTTTAGTCTCCTGCTGAATTAAAATGTTATCTTCACATCTGGAGAGATAGGGACTAAAAGCGAATTCTGGCATTGACCAGAAATAGTGTCCCCCTGTTGAAGGTGATTTTAATAAAATTGAAATCAGGAAGTATTCCTTTAAAAAGAATGGCCAAAAAAAAAAAAAAAAAAACAAATTAAAGATGAAGGTTTTAAGATTTTTAAAATAAAATAAACATATAATCAGATTTATATTGTAACTGTATTATGATGTATAATTATATAAATTGATATATAGTTATCATTTATTTTATTAATTGGTGTGAATAAAACTTCTTTTATAATATAGCTCCATTTACATGTGTACTATCTATAGTAAATAGATATTGTAGATATATAGTTGACCCTTGGGCATTGTGGGGCTAGAGGTGCTAACTTCCATGCAATTGAAATCCACATATAACTTTTGAACCCCCCAAAACTTAACTACTGATAACCTATTGTTGACTATCATAAATTTTGTGGGAATTTTTGGAAAGGATGCCTAAACACTATCTATATATAGTGAGATTTTAGAATCAGTCTTGAGACCATTATTGTAGTTTTGGGGGGAAAATTAGCAGAAGCACCTTTTGTTAGTATATTTTTTCCCTATCCTAATTTTGTTTTCTCAATGCTTATTGAAACGAGTTTCATAGAGTTAAGCAGTTTGGAAAAAAATAAGGTAAAAGAACAAATGAATGTACCTCAATCTTCATTAAAATTCTACTCTTGCTGATGGAAGTAGAGTTTATAATGACCTATGATTAGAATAATATGTACATTTTAAATTACATTGGGTGAAATGTGATCTGTAGTATTAGTTTGAACTATCGGGGCAGTACTTGTTTTGGTAAGAGTTTGATCATTCAGCTCAAATAATAATTTTTTTTTATCCTTTGAAAAATGACTACTTTTCAAGCAATTAGTGGTACTGAGAGTATCTGGCACATTCATCTAAATCCACAAAGGAAGACTGAAAACAGTTTAGCTATTTAACTGTAAATATTAGCTACGGAGCAACTGTAGCCAATCTTTCTCCTGCTACACTGTTGCTAGGCTCTCATTGTGAATTTTCCATCTAGCACATAGTAAAGGCTGAGATCCTGAAGCCATTAATTAGCAGCAGCAAATCTAACTTTAAGAAACCATCATGTATACTGGTTTCCATGACTACTTCTAGAAAGAAAGGTAAAACATTGAGCAAGCAGTTCTATTTTTTGGTCTTGTGTTCATCTCTGTGCCTCTTTTGCATGTACTTTTAAATTTTAAACTAATTTTTTTCTTGTCTGTATTTTTAGCTCTATGAAAAAGTCCTATTTAATTTGATTTATAACCCTAACTAAATTTATGTTGTGAAAAAAATACTCAATCTGATTATCCAGTATATATTTGTAGTGTGTGTGTGTGTGTGTGTGTGTGTGTGTGTGTGTGTGTGTGTGTGTATTCCCCAGGGAAAAGTAAATACCTCTTCCCTGTACATTATTTCATCAAGTGCCAAGTTTAAAAGCTACCTGCATTTGTAACCTGATTCCTTACTCGGCTACTGTTGTGGCAGCTCCAGAAAATGAATTTCTCAAATCTGCAGCTGCACATTCTCATTTCAAATAGTACTTAATTTTCTTGCAAGGACAGCTTTCTTGGTCCACTGAAGATCTGGGGAATTTTGCACATTTTATATTTGATCCATATTATTTTTTAAAGTCATATTTTATTATAAGCTCTGTAGTCATACTGATTCACTTAAGTGAGGTTTTAGAGCTCCATGGTTTTATGTTCCACATTTTATAAAGGAGTAGTTTCACTTAAAAAAAATGTATTCCATTTCCATTTTAGTTCCTTCCTTGAGTCTGTTCAACAAAATTGTGGGAAGTTATTGTTTTAGATTGAGCTTGTGCACTAGGCTCTAACAAAACAAAATGGAGTCACTCATGCTAAATGAGACATAAACAAACTAAAACTTAAAGGAAACAGATCCTTTAAAAGGCCAGATTTTGTTTTTCTTCTGAAAACAGGAGATTCCAGCACAAGAAAGTCCCTAAAGTACCAAAAAATAACTTAAAGTCCTTATTCCCACCTTACAAAATTCGCTGTTCTGCTATTTCCCAAAAGGATAGAAGATCAAATACGTACATTTATGATGGTGACAGAGTGGTGTCAATGTCTAAAGTTTTGGTCAATCTCTCAAAATTGAGAGGATGGCTAAAAGGGGGAGTTGTTAAATTAAGTTTAACCTAAAACTGCCTCCTTATATATTTTAAGTTTGGCCATAAGTTTCTATATATATAGTAAACTATAACCTAACTGGATGTGTAAACAGACTGTAACCCACTCTTGTGTCAATCACTGAATTTTAGCCAATCAAAAGTGGTCAACTGTTCAAATCATGTCCTAATAAGGCAAATACGGAGCTGTAGCCAATATAGCTGTTTCTGTATACCACTTTCATTTTCTGTAAGTCACTTTCATTTTTCTGTCCCTAAATATTCTTCGACTGCACAGAAGGGTTGGAGCCTCTCTGAACCCATTCTGGCTTAGTGATTGCCTGATGTGCAAATTGTTCCTTGCTAAATTAAATTCTGTTAATTTTAATTTGTCTAAGATCTTTCTTTTAACAGGGTCTTTCTTGAGATTCAACAATACTGCTAGCAGAGTTTGGAAAATGAATACCCAGTACTGGTACCAGGAGAAATAATTATTACACCTAACTACACAAAGCTATAATTATAAATATCAGTGTAAGAATATACTTGTTTCAGTTTGAATCCCCCCCCCCAAAATTAAATGTACTTTTTCTAATTCAGCCAATTCCTAAATTGGTATTAATTATTTAGACATTGTGGTTCAGCATGCAATTCTATATATTTTTTGAGAAAACTATTTCATTAATACTCAAAGCATGGTCAAAGATAAAAGATTCAAATATAAAAATTATGGAAATAAATTATCTGAATTGTATCAGTACAATAGTATCAGTTCTGATCCAGCACACAACTTATCCCAGCTGTCTATAATTATGGTCCTGTTACCTGGAGGTTTTCTCTCTCAGTCAATCTTTAAGGTTTTATCTAGACTAAAATATTTGAGCACTTTTCCTCACTTTCAAGTGGGAAATTGTGTGTGTGTGTGTGTGTGTGTGTGTGTGTGTGTGTGTGTGTAAGTTATAAGTGGTATGTGTATTTTTGGTTTTTTGCCTCATCACTAGAGTGAAAAATTAGGATCTCAGGTATAGAGGAAGAGTAGAAGAAGAACCAGAAGGACCTTGGGTGCTAGCAGCACCATGCTGGTACCTCTAAATGTGTATACATGTGTTGAGAAGCTACCAGGGTTCTTGAGTTCCCTTTTCTCTGGGATTCAGATACTACACAATGCTACGTCCTATACCAGTCTTAAAAGCCCTCTGCTGGCCTCATTCCTAATTTCTTAGTTTCTTGAATGTATTCCTCAGAATAAAACATGCCTTTGCACTGGGATCCCCAAGTTTCAGCTACAAACTTTATTAGCAGATCCCCTCTAGCACTCAGACCTGAATCCTCTCTGATACTGCCCCATCTAGACTTGAACTAGAGTTGACACTGTGATGTATATTACTGTGGGAGGGTCTACTGCTTCTTTCTTAGCATTTTTTCTGAATTCTTGTTTGTTCTACCCACAGTCTGGCTCACCAACAGCACTTAGAAAGTCTTTCAGTTATGTCTATACGCTTCTGAGAACTAGTTAAATTCAACTCCAGTAAACAAGAAATCAGCTACTTGGATGTGCACAACCCAAGAGTGAAATTTATTTTAAAGTTTCCAGATGCAACTACCAGAAGCAAAGATTTCTGCCAGTCTGTGGAGTTATATATGGAGTTCACTTTGCTTGTTACCAGGAAACTACAAGGCAACTACAAACATTTTTTTCCATTTGAACTTCTTCTCATGTAATCATCTTCCATTACAGTGACAACTTCACAGCAGAAAGTTGGTGTGCTTTTTTATACTCTTCAAAATGATACCATTAAACAACTCTTCTGAAAGGACCAGAAGACACCACAAGAAATTTATGAGACTCTGTCTAACTGTAGACCCTTTGCCCCTCTATCAAAGTTGGTTGGAATTAGCCTGTGGGATCAATAGTTGTTATAGGAGGTGGACAGGCCAACAAGGCAAATGATTTTATAAGGTTTCTTTCCTGAGGATACTACACTAAAAAACAAATTTGTTTTCACTCCAACAACCTCTTAAGGGAATTTCAGAATGTTGGCTGTTTGATGAATACTACTATTGAGAAAGATTGGGATGCTTCTGATATGCCATAAAAGGAATTGTGTTTCTAGTCTCTGGGTGAATTCTCTTGCTTGTTCTAATTGCAATTGGCACATATTTCTTTGTGCTGTCTACTGTGAAACTGTTTCTGCCTCCAACTCTTGCCTGCGGAAATAGTTTCTTGGGAAAGTGTTTCAACAATCCTTAGAATTAAAAACAAAAAACTGTCTCAAAATATATGAATCTGCAATGGATAAGTGACTATGTTTGCATAATCTTATTATTACAGCCTATTATAGAATATTCTTAAAAGCCTCAGGTTAAAAAATGAGAAACAGAAAATATCTCCACCTCAAAAGAGATCAATCACCAAAAATCAAGTAGAGACACTCTTGGGTTGTCTTTTTCATGAGAGGAGAAAGGGAGATTTAAAAGATTTTGAGTGGTTATTTTGTTTAAAATTTCACATTCTTAATTAATCTTTTTTTGCATTATATTGACTTGTTTTAAAGTGTCAACAATGGAATTTGATGGGTGAAAAAACCAGGATGTCATATTATGCATAATGAAGGGAACCAAGTAGATTTTGCCTCACCTCCTACTCTGTATGCTGGATTGAATCTTGAAGCCTAGGAAAAGTTGAACATACTCATGACATTAAAAATACTCAAATATACCACCTGGGCCTACCCATCTTTCTACCTCTCAGAAGAATCTTAATAGACATTGTGTGGCTTTCTTTGCTAGCTTGGAGTCTCAAATTCAAATACAAACACAGTGCCCATGCTGGCTCATGAGGGTACATAGCAAAAACATTTGTTGTCTTTTCAGCCATTTGACTTCTCTGAGTTCAAGCGTATTTGTTGTAACTATATCTGAATTTATTTATTTCTCTTTGTTATTTAAAACACACTTTTATAAATATCTATAAATTAGTGACTTAATAAGAGAACTAAATTATAACTGGTATATTTCCCTCCACATCTCTGGGCTCTCCTTCCTATGTTTCTTTCAGGAAGCAGAAGTGAACAGTATCTCTTTTAAAGATCTGTCTTCCTTTCTACAATGTTTTCTTTTCCCTTTCTCAGTTCTTTCTGCTGCAATTCCTCCATCCTTTAACAATGCCTATTATTAAAAGAAGTTGAGTTGTCATTGTTATTGCTGTTGTTTTGAGTCACAAGATATTTGATGTACCAGAGATAAAGAGGTAGCAGATATCACATCATTTTCATAGGGCATGCAGCAAGGTGGCAGGATGTCTGATGGAGTGGCTCCGAGATGCTGGGGCACTGAACACTAAATTTTCAAGACTTGGAGCTGCAACAAAATACCTCAGCGTCTATGTCTGACATAAAAATATTGAAGGCTTGCCCCATAGACCTTCTGATAGACCACTTAGACAACTATGAGAAACTGAAACCAGGAGACCCTGTACAGGTTTTTTTGTTGTGATAAAATATACATAACATAAAATTGGCCATTTAAACCATTTTTAAGTGTACAGTTCTGTGGCATTAACTACATTCACATGTTTGTGTAATTACCACTATCCATCTCTAGAACTCTTTCCTAAATGAAAATCTGTACTCATAAACATTAACTTCCCACTTCCCCTCCTCTCAGCTTCTGGCAACCACCATTCTATTTCAGACTCTATGAAATTGATTACTCTAGGAAATTTGTATCTAAGGAATCCTACAATATGTGACTGTGGAATCATATGGTAATACTATGTTTAATTTTCTGAGGCATCACCATGTGGTTTTCCATAGCATCTGCACCATTTTATATTACTAGCAGCTATGCATAAGTGTTTCCATTTCTCCACATTTTTACCAGGACTTATTATTATTATTATTATTAGCACTTGTTATTTTAATTTCTGTGTTGGTTTCGATAATAGCCATCCTCATTGTGATTTGAATTTGCATTTCCTTAATAACTGGTCACGTTGAGCATCTTTTTATGTGCTTATTGGCCATCTATATATCTTCTTTGGAGAAATGTCTAAGTCCCTTGCTTAATTTTATTAGGGTTGTGTGTGTGTGTGTGTGTGTGTGTGTGTGTGTGTGTGTGTTGTCCTTCCCAAATTTTAAGAACAGTTGCCGTCCCAGGGGCAGATAAAAAGAAAATAAAAAAGGAAGTAATATTACATTCATTACAAAAATGAAAAAATGTAACAATTCTCTCATGAAGTCTTATAAAACATTTTAGGAGAAAATTTTATGCGTGAGTATTTGATGATGTGTGTTTGATTTCTGTACTATTGTATTATAAACTCTTCCATAACCATCTTATTTTTTATTTCTCTTCTTTAAAGAATGACTATTCAATTAATTATGTAAGCTGAGAGATGTCTTAACTGTTTATTGATTGATTTCCTCGCTGATGAGTACACAAGATTCAAATGAAAGTCCTGTGACTTTATCTCATAAGACCAGGTGAAGAGGGAACTTAAGTAAATACAAAGGACAAAAAAATATAAGTTTTTGGCATTCTTAACAATTGAGACTATATGGTAATGCTGCGAAGTTGAGTTTTTCCGGTAGTCTCCTAAATATGTTTAGAATATACAAGGTGACATTGTTTAGGTTAAGTGGCTTATCTTGTTAAAGTTCATTTATTATGGTATTATTTCTTTTAAGAACGTGTTTTTAGAAACCTGAGAACCTTAAAATAGTCTATGTCCTCTATCTTTGTAATTTGTCCTCTAGCAATTTATTTATTTATTTTTTTAAGAGACAGGGACTTGCTTCGCCACCCAGGCTGGAGATACAGTGGCGCAGTCATGGCCCACCGCAGTTTCCACTTCATGGGCTCCAGTGATCCTCCCACCTCAATCTTTTTTTTTAAAGTTTTGTAGAGACAAGTTTTCATTATGTTGCCCATGCTGGTCTTGAACTCCTGGCCTCAGCGATTCTACTGCCTCAGCCTCTCAAAGTGCTGGGATTACAGACAATAAACCACCATGCTCTGCCTGTCCTCCAGAAATCTATCAAAATAAATAATTTTAAATTCAGATATTCACTGTAGTGTTATCTATAGTAGTAAACAATGGGTTCTTCCTAAATGTTCAAGAAAGGGAGAAGAAAGCACATTTGTAAAAAAGAAAACTATGAAAACATTAAAATGATGTTTACACAACAATCCCATATATATATATCTTTACTAATATTCAGTTTGGTGAGGGGAGGGTTTCCCCTACTGGAGGTTTGTGGAAAAAAGAAAAAAAAAATACTGAAAGAGAATCTGCTAATATATTAACAAATATATATATTTTTTGGTGGCAGTAGAAATTGTTTCCCTCAACCCTTTTTGGTTTTTTTAATTTGGCTTTCTGTGTTTTCGAAACTGTCCTTCAATGAACTTGATTCTTTTTTATGGTAAAAAGGGGGAGGGCTTTAAAAAAATAAGTCGAACACTCGTATTTATGCTAACATATTTTTAAGAAAAATTGTTTTACACTCAATAAAAAATTATAGAATAAATTAAACAAAATAATGATTTATTTTATTTAATTACAAATTCCTGGAAAAATTATTAAATCTTCATAATACATCTGAAAGCAAGTCATTTTTACTATGCCAGATGCCAAAATCAAACATAGCTCCAGTAAAGAAGTGAGGAAATTTAAAAAATCTCGTGGAGCCACAGAGTGAGCCCTCTGTTACATTTAGATGTAAAAAGATATGTAAAAATCTAAAAAGAATGAAGCATCACCAAAAACATATACAAAACAAAAATGTCTCTCTAAAACGAGTGTCCAAAATAATTAAACTGATGATGAGCTACATTTGCTAAAATGCTCCAGACCTTTAAAGACTATATTGAGAACAAGACCATGAATGTGGTGGTTCTAATCCCAAGGACTAAAGGAGTGATGTCAGCTGGTGAGGGAGAGAAAGCAAACTACTTTACAGACATTGTGATTTCAATTTTTCTATCAGGGAAGACTGTTCACCTAGAGAAAGCTAATAAACAAAGTTGTCATAGGTGATACTCACGGCTACAGAAAAAAAAAACAAAAAACAATTTGCAGATATGACTATGGAACCACCTTTTATAGTAACTGAAATCACTGACAAATGAGAAAGTTACTAGAATAATAAAACAGGGAAAATATTCTTTCTGATTTTCTTAAGATAGCTTAATATCATATCCCTGAAAAATTTCTTAAATAGAGAATTCAATAACACGCAACATAATGGAGACTGCTTATTTTCCTCCATATTTATTTTCCTTTCTTTCATTGTGTGATAGAACCTCCTGAATTAAAGAGGAACATGCAATGGCCATATAAAGATAGTAAACACTATTCTCTCTTGCAGCCAGTTTTGACCATGTAATTAAATTCTGAAAAACAGAACATGTGAAACAATGAATTAATGCAACTTCCAGATTTTTAAAAATCAAAGTTCTATGAGAAATATGGATTCAGGTGAGTGCTGTCTACTTTAAATACAGAGATGAAGGGACTTTTAGCTCTGCTAAAGAAGACTCTGCCTATAGTCTGCAATCTAAATTGACTGAGAGATTGATAATTGGGTCTTCACTAGTTTGAAAAAAACCCCAACAGTTTCTAATTCCTAAAAAGCATGAGAAGAGATACAAAGATGTTGAATAATAACAAACATTGCCGGGCTCGGTGGCTCAGCCTGTAATCCCGTGCCTTTGGGAGGCTGAGGCGAGTGGATTGCCTGAGCCCGCGGGTTCGAGACCCGCCTGGGCAGGGAGACCTCATCTCTACAATAAATCAAAAAACCAGCCGGGTGTGGTAGCGTGCACCTGTAATTCCGGCTACTGGGAAGGCTGAGGTGGAAGGATCGCCCGAGCCCAGCGGGTCAAGGCTGCGGTGGCTGGGAGCGGCCACTGCACTCCGGTCTGGGCGACAGAGTGAGACTCCAACTCAAAAAATAAATAAATAAAATTAAATTAAATTTAAAAACCCCAAACATTTACAAAGCCCTTACAATGTGCCAGAAGTGTCACATTCTCTGACTAGTGGGAGTAAAACAGACATGTGAATGTTACAGTTTATTCCAGTGTAAGTGACTTCAGAAGCATAAAAATTAAAAACTTTGTTGGAAAATGGAGAGTTCCTCTAGAGAAGTTTCAAGATAATTGAATCTAACTTGATTACAATTTCACGTCGTGAGATTTTTTATTTAATCATTTCTGATTTTATTAATACCTTTAAAAAAAAAAACAAAAAACTCTGAACTCTTTTTTGTCTTTTTTTTTGCGTTATTAAGTAAAGAATCCTAACTGTTACGTTGTTTTTGTCCCCCTAAAGTGACTACTATGAATATAAGCTCAAAGGAGCTCTTGAGGTGCCCTGTGTACCTGCCCCTACCTGTAAGTAGTCTCCTCCGACTCGTGGTAGTGTTTCCCTACTGCCTCCTACAACCCAGCAGAAGTAAAGATTTCCTAAAAATTGTAATAGTAGCAATAATAATTATTATCCCAACAAAAATATATTTATAATAGTAAAGTAATATATATTCTGGCCTATTATTATTGTTATGATTACTCCTATAAATAACTTGTTGCACTTGGCACTCGAAGAGTAAGGGTGGTCTGAGGAGAAAGACCCTGGAGGAGGAGAGAAACCTGAAAACCTATTTCCTACTGTACAACATAATGTCCTACATTACAGACATGCACTTTCCCGATAAAATATCAAAGAGAATACTAAGAACAGTTTCAAGAAATGACTCATTTATCTATTTACATTTTTAAAGATATTGTTTTGGATAAAGCAATTCTGAACTGTTTTGCAATAAAAACTACAATCAGTAACACATTTTAAACAAATGATAATGCACACTTATACAACTAATTCAACTAATTAACAATAGCAGGTTTGTCTCGGGGGCTAGAAGTTGTGAAATGGGTGGGGGCTGGGAGAAGAGGTCTGCAACAGCGGCATTTCAGAGGAAAATTCCCTTTTTAGAAACAAGTTACCTGAATTAATGAGCTTAGCTGACTAGCTGACTAAATCATATCCTTTCCTCCCTGGAAACTCCTCAGATAGAAAATCCTTCAAAGGTTTCTGCTTATCCTCTGAAGTGCAGAGCAAGTCTCATTTTATTAAAAGTCTCTCCACCTTTAATGAAGGAGATTAGCTTTACTTTTACTTTTTTTCTATCCAAGAATCTTGAACCTAGAGAAAGATAACTGACAGAGAACAGGTGGTACACAAATCTTTCTAAAGCAGTGACTACTGCACACAGGGTAAATGAGCAATATAAATATGCAAATGTGGTCACTCATGTCCTTATTATCTGTAAATGCTAAACAATTAAGTGTGAAATGCTTTGGGGAATAATTTAGGTAAAACTGCATTTATAGGCTGTGCTACCGTGAAATGTATTTCAGTTCTCATTTGGCCATTTTATTGTCAATGTTGGGGACTTCACAGGAAGCTATAAAGACTTGTGGGACTCGTCAGTGTTAATTAACTTTAAGTAAAGACTAAACCTACAGGATGTAGAAACTACATTTAAGGTGCAGCTCGCTTCTCGGAATAATATGCTCTAAACTTAGAATTAAGGCAAGGGTCATAAACTGAAATGCCTGCAAGCACCGGGTGACTGTCTAAAAAGGCCCGCTGTTTTCAGTTTCAGCTATTGATGCCAGGTTGGAAAGTGGGTCCATTGTTGTCCAGGGAATTTGGGTCCTGGTCCCAAGGCTGTTCTTTTCAGGAAACAGCATGGCCTACCTGGGAGTGTTGGGAGCCTGGTGATCCAACTTGAGCCTCCAGCTTTGCCATTTGCTAGCTATGAGACTGTGTAAATAAGTCAGTGAACCTCTCTATTTGTTAATTTCCTCATTTGTGAGACCTGGATGATAAGAAGAGTAGCACTTCAGAAGATTTTTGAGAAGATTAAACATTAGAAAAGGATCTTGCACAAAAAATACTCAATTACTGTTGAACCACTATTATCATTTACGAGAAACCAGAAATTCAGGTTTGTATTTGAACTCCTCTAACTTTTAAATGTTGGTAATTAATTTTTCTTCTAAAATGATTTAGTCTGCTAAATAAACCACATCCAAGGGCAAAATCTGGCCCAAGGCCCTCAGTTTGTGACTTTTGCCTTAAGCTTACTTTAGTCTGTTAAAAAGGTCTTTTAACTTTCCACTAGTTTTAAGGCTCAGTAGCCATTGTTCAGAATTATTTATTTGCTTATATATTCTTTTTATTTGCCCAAAGGACGTTTGGTAGCCTACAATAGAAAGCATAGTTTCAATTAAACTGGTAGTCAGTAAAGCAAAACAAAATATACAAGGGCAATTCAGAGAGTTTAAGTTGTATAAAGAGGAGAGAAAATATTCATGGTAGCCCAGACAAAAAGAAATATTACAAATCTGTTTAGGACACATTGTTCAACAGATTGTCAAAAGAGATTTCTTTCAACTCTTAACTTAGATATTTCTCAAAAGTGTCTTTGTATGAGGGTCATTTTATAACTTAATAAAGAGTATGTTAAGTAATAGATCTATTGGAAAAGTAGAGAAATTCTGTATGTAGCCACTCTTAATTCATCCTTTAGGACCACCTCCAGGCATGTATATTCATAGTCTTGTGAAGTTATTTACCAAAGACAGAGATCAGAAAGGGCTGTAGGTTCAGGTGCATCATGTTTGAGGTTCTCTGCTGATTCAGAGATAAAGCTTAGAAAACTCAAAGAGGCCAGGCATGATGACCAGGGATGTTCCTGTAATCCCAGCACTTTGGGAGGCCAAGGTGGGAGGTTCGCTTGAACCTAGGAGTTTGAGACCAGCCTGGGCAACATAGTGAGACCTTGCTGCTATTAAAAATAATAATACAAATAAAATAGAGAATCTCAAGGAAATAATTATTAGTGTGATCATTATTTTAGCTTTCCCAAATAGGAACAATTTTAGTTTGCGTTCATACAGAAATTTTATAGCTATTATAGACATCATAAGTGTTGACTAAAAGGTCCCATAGTCAGGGATGTGTGTGGAATGAGGGAGGAGTGAGCAGGTGAGAGAATAACATAGGAAGTGCAACAAATCTCATAATGTCACTTTGGGCCTATTTAGGTCCTTAAGAGATTCTGGAACAGAGGTCCAGAATTCCGCACCAAACAAAAACAGAGGACAAATAATGTTCACCTAAGATTTTTGAGGGCAGTTACCAATTTTGTATTTCTGTTATAAAAGAATCTTAATCTAAGCCGGGCTCGGTGGCTCAGCCTGTAATCCCACGCCTTTGGGAGGCTGAGGTGAGTGGATTGCCTGAGCCCGCGGGTTCGAGACCCGCCTGGGCAGCGAGACCTCATCTCTACAATAAATCAAAAAATCAGCCGGGCGTGGTAGCGCATGCCTGTAATCCGGCTACTCGGAAGGCTGAGGTGGAAGGATCGCCGGAGCCCAGCAGGTCGAGGCTGCGGTGGCCGGGAGCGGCCACTG